>NC_060139.1:375828009-376130259 GCF_021461385.2 Schistocerca piceifrons
TTTCCTATGGCCATCGCTCTTCTGACTGGTTTTACACGGCCGACCGGTGTGGACGAGCGGTTCTAGGCGCTTCCGTCTGGAACCGCGCGACCACTACGGTCGCAGGTTAGAATCCTGCCTCGGGCATGGATGCGTCTGTTGTCCTTAGGTTAGTCAGATTTAAGCAGTTCTAAGTTCTAGGGAACTGATGATCTTAGATGTTAAGTCCCATAGTGCACAGAGCCATCTGAACCATTTGGTTTTACACGACTGACCACGAATTCCTGTCCTGTGCCAACCTCCTCATCTCAGACTAGCTCTTGCACTCAACGTCCTCCGTTATTTGTAGGATATATTTTAATCTCCGTCTTCCCCTACAGTTTTCACCCGCTACAACTCCTTCTATTATCATGGAAGTTATTCCCTGATGCCGTAACTCGTGCCTTACGAACCTGTCCTTTCTTCTTGTGAGTGTTCGTATACTGATATCCTCGTCGATTCTTCGGAGAACCTCTACATTTCCCATCTTATCGGTCCACCTAATTCTGAACATCCTTCAGTAACACCACATCTCAAATGCTTCAATTCTCTGCCGTTTGCTGAGAGTCGATGGCTCTCTTCCACACGATGCTTCACTCCAAACATAAATGCCCAGAATTTCTTCCTAAAATTGAGGCCGATATTTGATACTAGTAGAATTCTTTTGGGTACTAAGGCTCGATGCACACGAGCGAGTGGCAGCTGCGGCGCCAGAAACTGTTTCAGTGTATACACGGCGGCATCGCGGTGATAATATCGCACCAGTACGAGATTGGAAGCGGGCAGTGACTGTTCATTTCGTTTATGAATACATTAAGCAACGCATCAGCAGGTTTTGGGAACAATCACTGGTTGGTTCAAAGCTACTGAAAGGAGCATTCGTATCACTGCGTATAGATTTAAGAATTTTCGGAATGAGTGTGCAGCAATGTGATGAATTGTGTCGTCGGATTCTTTCGCAGCGGCATGTCTGAATAAATTCTCGGTTTTTCAGGTCACATCAGTTCTAATAAAATTTTCGTACTTTCGATGGCTATCCCCACCATAGTCGTCATGGGTAAAACCGCAGACTGCCGGCGCTGTTCATTTATTTATTTATTTTATTTCAGTTCCCCACAATAGAGGCGGGCTGGCATCAGACAAAGCCGCTCTTCAGCCAAAGGTTACAAAAACTTTATTTAAAAATGCTTAAAACATATAAAAGGTGACAATAAGAGATGATTTCATAAAAAATACGTAGGTGGACGACAATGACAATTTCTTCATAAAAACAAGGGACATGAATGAGGATTGGCCGGCCGTTGTGGCCGAGAGGTTCTAGGCGCTTCAGTCTGGAACCGCGCGACGGTACGGTCGCAGGTTCGAATCCTGCCACGGGCACGGGTGTGTGTGATGTCCTTAGGTTAGTTAGGTTTAAGTAGTTCTACGTTCTAGGGGACTAATGACCTCAGCTGTTAAGTCCCATAGTGCTCAGAGCCCATAAACGTGGATTTGTAAAATACACATAGATCAAAATACTGATGGTTGTTAAAACTCGTTTGATGGTTTTGTATTGCAGTTAAAATACAGTCACTCTTGAACGTGAATGATCCCAAGGTGTAATGGTGATGCGAGGTGACACGCGACAAAACTGTCATCTACATCTACATGATTACTCTGCAATGCACATTTAAGTGCTTGGCAGAGGGTTCATCGAACCACAATCATACTATCTCCCTACCATTCTACTCCCGAACAGCGCGCGGGAAAAACGAACCTTTCTGTTCGAGCTTTGATTTCTCTTATTTTATTTTGATGATCATTCCTACCTATGTAGGTTGGGCTGAACAAAATATTTTCGCATTCGGAAGAGAAAGTTGGTGACTGAAATTTCGTAAATAGATCTCGCCGTGACGATAAACGTCTTTGCTTTAATGACTGCCATCCCAACTCGCGTATCATATCTGCCACACTCTCTCCCCTATTACGTGATAATACAAAACGAGCTGCTCTTTTTTGTACCCTTTCAATGTCCTCCGTCAATCCCACCTGGTACGGATCCCAACCGCGCACCAATATTCTAACGGAGGACGAACGAGTGTAGTGTAAGCTGTCTCTTTAGTGGACTTGTTGCATCTTCTTAGTGTCCTGCCAATGAAACGCAACCTTTGGCTAGCCTTCCCCACAATATTATCTATGTGGTCTTTCCAACTGAAGTTGTTCGTAATTTTTACACCCAGGTACTTAGTTGAATTGACAGCCTTGAGAATTGTACTATTTATCGAGTAATCGAATTCCAATGGATTTCTTTTGGAACTCATGTGGATCACCTCACACTTTTCGTTATTTAGCGTCAACTGCTACCTGCCACACCATACAGCAATCTTTTCTAAATCGCTTTGCAACTGATACTGGTCTTCGGATGACCTTACTAGACGGTAAATTACAGCATCATCTGCGAACAACCTAAGAGAACTGCTCAGATTGTCACCCAGGTCATTTATATAGATCAGGAACAGCAGAGGTCCCAGGACGCCTCCCTGGGGAACACCTGATATCACTTCAGTTTTACTCGATGATTTGCCGTCTATTACTACGAACTGCGACCTTCCTGACAGGAAATCACGAATCCAGTCGCACAACTGAGACGATACCCCATAGGCCCGCAGCTTGATTAGAAGTCGCTTGTGAGGAACGGTGTCAAAAGCTTTCCGGAAGTCTAGAAATACGGAATCAACCTGTGATCCCCCGTCGATAGCGGCCATTACTTCGTGCGAATAAAGAGCTAGCTGCGTTGCACAAGAACGATGTTTTCTGAAACCATGCTGATTACGTATCAATAGATGATTCATAATGTTTGAATACAGTATATGCTCCAAAACCCTACTGCAACCCGACGTCAATGATATAGATCTGTAGTTCGGTGGATTACTCCTACTACCCTTCTTAAACACTGGTGCGACCTGCGCAATTTTCCAATCTGTAGGTACAGATCTATCGGTTAGCGAGCGGTTGTATATGATTGCTAAGTAGGGAGCTATTGTATCAGCGTAATCTGAAAGGAACCTAATCGGTATACAATGTGGACCTGAAGACCTGACCGTATCAAGCGATTTGAGTTGCTTCGCAACCCCTAAGGTATCTACTTCTAAGAAACTCATGATAGCAGCTGTTCGTGTTTCAAATTCTGGAATATTCCATTCGTCTTTCCTGGTGAAGGAATTTCGGAAAACTGCGTTCAATAACTCCGCTTTAGCGGCACACTCGTCGGTAACAGTACCATCGGCACTGCGCGGCGAAGGTATTGACTGCGTACTTTACATACGACCAGAATTTCTTCGGATTTTCTACCAAATTTCGAGACAACGTTTCGTTGTGGAACCTATCAAAGGCATCTCGCATTGAAGACCGAGCCAAATTTCGCGCGTCTGTAAATTTTAGTCAATCTTCGGGATTTCGCGTTCTTCTGAACTTCGCATGCTTTTTCCGTTGCCTCTGCAACAGCGTCGGACCTGTTTTGTGAACCATGGGGGATCAGTTCCATCTCTTACCAGTTTATGAGGTATGAATCTCTCAATTGCTGTTTCTACTACATCTTTGAATTTGAGCCACATCTCGTCTACATTTGCATAGTGAGTTCGGAAGGAATGGAGATTGTCTCTTAGGAAGGCTCCTGGTGACACTTTATCCGCTTATTTAAATAAAATTATTTTGCGTTTGCTTCTGGTGGATTTAGAAGAAACGGTATTGAGCCTAGCTACAACGACCTTGTGATCACAAATCCCTGTATCAGTCATGATGCTCTCTATTAGCTCTGGATTGTTTGTGGCAAGAGGTCAAGTGTGTTTTCGCAACCATTTACAATTCGCGTGGGTTCGTGGACTAACTGCTCGAAATAATTTTCGGAGAAAGCATTTAGGACAATTTTGGAAGATGTTTTCTGCCTGCCACCGGTTTTGAACAAGTATTTTTGCCAACATATCGAGGGAAGGTTGAAGTCCCCACCAACTATAACCGTATGAGTGGGGTATTTATTTGTTAAGAGACTCAAATTTTCTCTGAACTGTTCAGCAACTATATCATCGGAGTCTGGGGGTCGGTAGAAGGAGCCAATTATTAACTTAGTTCGGCTGTTAAGTATAACCTCCACCCATACCGATTCGCACGGAGTATCTACTTCGACTTCACTACAAGATAAACCACTACTGACAGACACAAACACTCCACCACCAATTCTGCCTAATCTATCTTTCCTGAACACCGTCTGAGACTTCGTAAAAATTTCTGCAGAACTTATTTCAGGCTTTAGCCAGCTTTCTGTACCTATAACGATTTCAGCTTCTGTGCTTTCTATTAGCGCTTGAAGCTCAGGGACTTTCCCAGCACAACTACAACAATGTACAATTACAATTCCGACTGTTCCTTGATCCAAGCACGTCCTGTATTTGCCATGCACCCTTTGAGATTGCAGCCCACTCCGTACTTTCCCGAGGCCTTCTAACCTAAAAAACCGCCCAGTCCACGCCACACATCCTCCGCTACTCGTGTAGCCGCCAGCTGAGTGTAGTGAACTCCTGACCTATTCAGCGGAACCCGAAACCCCACCGCCCTATGGCGCAAGTCAAGGAATCTTTCATGATGAACATGCGAAAATAAGTATGACTATGAGGCCCTGCAGTGCCACAGGTAGCGATTAGAAGACAGCAAATTAGATGAATGGGGAAGGAGAAAATTGGAGGATGGTGAGAAGCAGGGTGTCGTGATTAGGTGGGAAAGAGGGATCTCAGGACGGATTTCATCGTTGGCGAGTGAGAGCTGGTTGAAATTCCAGCGGCAGAGGATGGATAACGCGTGGAGGTGCACGGAGGGTCGAACACGGATGTAGTGACGCAGCGGAGTACCTGGATTGGTGATTAGCGGGTGGAAAATCGGTTACTGGGACTGATGGGGTTGATGTACTAGATTCGAAGGTGCTCTAGGAAGAGAAGAAGGTATGTAAAGTGGGTGAGTTGGAACAGGATGCGAGCCGGGGAAGGCCGGCGGATGCGAAAGGCGAGGCAGACTGCGTATCTTTCCACGATTTCAAGGGGCGAGGCGGAGATCCAAGCACCGTTACCGTGGGTTAGGATGGGGCGGATGAGGGATTTATAGATCAGGACAATGGCAGAGGGATGTAGATCATAAGTGCTGCCAGTTAGTAATTTAATAGTTTTAGTTGGTTTGGTGTTGGACGGTAAGCTAATGTGCATTCCACGGTAGCGTCCTGTCGAGAGTTAGACCCAAATATTTTACTTTGGTAGTCAGAGGGGTGGGTTGGTTGTAGACAGAAAGATGGAAATCTGGACGACGGGAACGCCGCCGGGGCTGCACGGTTTTCCACTTATATATCCACGATTGCGGCCTCTGGCACCAATCAGAGAGGACTGAAATGCATCGTGGACGGAAAATTAGTTGGGCAGCTCACAGCAGCTCCGGCCGAACTGGGCCCACGGGATATACGGGCCTTGCAATGAGCCTGTGACGTGACACTAGTCGGCTTGTCCGCCATACTTCGCGAACGCTCGGTTCTGCGCAGGGCCCGCGGGAGAGGTACCCTCTAAAGGTCTAAACTTTGTCGTGAGATATCGAGAGCTTGCGTGCATTTAACGCCACACCAGATTACTCACCACAACCATTACAGAGGCTACACCAGCTTGAACAGTCTCCTGCTGACATGCAGGGTTCTTGGAGTCATGAAGTTGTCTCCATACCTGTACACATCCATCTGCCCGACACAATTTGAAACGATATTCGTCCGACCAGGCAGAATTTTTTCTGTCATCAACAGCCCAATGTCGGTGTTGCAATAAGAAACTGCGTAAACACCGAGCATGTTGAAAAGTCGAAATTTAGTTCTACATGAGTGTGGAAAGTAATCTGGTGGGGCGTCGTTGAAACAGACGTCTTGGAATTCATTTGATGTGTCTTTGGGAAAACCCAAATATCAGAATGGCGGACGGATATTTGAGCGTTGTTCCAATTTAATCACAATCTATATTCTAAAATGTAAATGTCGTGTGACTAGTGTCTACCTTCAGGTAGACCATTTGACGCCAGTTCGTTGACTTGCGCGTCGATGGCAATGAAATGATGATGATTAGGACAACGCAACACCCAGTCCCTGAGCGGAGAAGATCTCCGGTCCAGCCGAGAATCGAACCCGGGCCCTTAGGATTGATATTCTACCGTGCTGACCACTCAGCTACCGGGAGCGGACATCTATATTCTTAATCACTGTGTTTATATTTATCACAGAATTGTAGAGCTACAGCGGGTCCTGCATAGCTCTGTTTCCGGCCGGTGTGGCCGAGCGGTCCTAGGTGCTACAGTCTGGAAACGCGCGACCGCTACGGTCGCAGGTTCGAATCCTGCCTCGGGCGTGGATGTGTGTGGGATGTCCTTAGGTTAGTTAGGTTTAAGTAGTTCTAAGTTCTGGGGGACTGATGACCTCGGAAGTTAAGTCCCATAGTGCTCAGAGCCATTTGAGCCATTAGCTCTGTTGGTTATACAGCTATTGCATATATTATTGCTGTATAAATAATTACAATATGAGGCCGATAAATGCTGTTGCTGAACATCTTAATCTTTGCGCCAGAACAGTGGGTACATGAATAATTTGTAACAAGCTGTCCAGCATCGTCATGGGTCAATATTGTTGTTTCTACCCTTACATGCAAGTACTTCGTGTACCTCACTGTGCTCCTGGTCTTCAGATTTTCTCTGTCCATACGGAAAACATTGTTGAGAATATGTTCTCCCTACGTTTACAATGAAGTACAAACGAAATATTTGAGATAGTGCGTTGCACGCTACCTGAGGTTCGAAATAGAGGCAGCAAGAGAGATAGGCATGTTTAATTAAAGAGGCATCGAGTCCATTAAGCGAGGCTTACGGCACAAAGAGGTTTAGGAGGACGCCAGTAATTATGGCACACTCTCTCTGAAGCATTTAATTAGTTATCCAGGAGATCCCTGCAGCCGGCTCTGCGTAGCTCCTCTCGTACGAAAAACTCATTGCTGATGAACGTGCGACTTTGAATGTAGAGTTGTGCTCGGTCTTAGCGACATGCACAGAACTATCTAGCAACACATCCAAGTATTTCTAGTGGCTAGTAGTGGTTCACAGTTTCTCTCCGTCACATGTAACTTAAAGGTATACTACAAAATTTCAGTCTGCATAATATATCCACGTTTCCTCACTTACATCATTAAGTGTTATCTCCATAATCTTAACAAAAAAGAAACACATAATTAGGAGGACTGGTAAGTGATCATATACTAACAACGATTTCCAATTGTTGTTCTAATTTCTTTTCACCTAAAACTCAGTAGCACTCAGGTGGTAACAGTCATATTCCGCAGGGAAGAGGATCTAAATCTGTCTTGAATTTCCTACCTCCATACTACAAGTAACTCGAATAATGTAAGCTGTTGCGTTACAGTGAAGTTGCTGCAACCGCATACCACTGTCTTAGCATCTAAGTGATTGGCAAATCTTTGCTAGACTTTGTATTAGCCTGCAACAATAACAGTTTATCAGCGATTTTCGCATATGTTGCACCTGAAGGGTTGGATTTCACCCAAACTCTAGTCTTGAGGTGTTTACACTCAGAAATACTTATCTCATATCTGTATCGACAGCTACAGCTATATTTAATTCTTGATGTGCAATTCAAACTTGTATACCTTACAGATAATTACAATATATATGGCAGAGTATTCGTAAGTGAAAATCACAACCACAGTTGTGATTTTCACAACTGGCTCGAATGAAATGTAAAATGTCATTTTTTTAAGTAAGAAATGTTAGATCCTGGAAGGTGTGATACTACATGAATATTGCGTGAAAATAGGTTCAAATGGCTCAAAGCACTGGTCCCGGCGGAGCTTCGAGTCCTCCCTCGGGCATGGGTGTGTGTGTTTGTCCTTAGGATAATTTAGGTTAAGTAGTGTGTAAGCTTAGGGAATGATGACCTTAGCTGTTAAGTCCCATAAGATTTCACACACACATTTGTGGCTCAAAGCACTATGGGACTTAACATCTGAGATCATCAGTCCTCTATACTTAGAACTAAAACCTAACTAACCTAAGGACATCACATGCATCCATGCCCGAGGCAGGATTCGAACTTGCGACCGTAGCAGCAGCGTGGTTCCGGACTGAAGCGCCTAGAACCGCTCGGCCACATCGGCCGGCTGAGAGAAAATATTCTTTCCAGTGTTGTACGAGGGTCTTGGGTTGGGTTGGGCTTGAGTTGTTTGGGGAAGGAGACCAGACAGCGAGGTCATCGGTCTCATCGGATGAGGAAAGGACGGGGAAGGAAGTCGGCCGTGCCCTTTGATAGGAACCATCCCAGCATTTGCCTGGAGCGATTTAGGGAAATCACGGAAAACCTAAATCAGGATGGCCGGAAGCGGGATTGAACCGTCGTCTTCCCGAATGCGAGTCCAGTGTCTAACCACTACACCACCTCGCTCGGTGTACGAGGGGCGTTCAATAAGTAATGCACAATTTTTTTCTGAAAGCGGATTGGTTATATTCAGGATTTCAATACACCACATTATTCGCCATTATTTTGGCTAGAAAACCATATTTTTCTCCAAACAACGCGACTGCCTTACGCCACCTTACCGGGAAGGCCTGTATGCACGCATGGTGCCACTCTACTAATCGACATCGGAGCTAACGTTCTGCTGCGTCAGTAACCTCCCCATCATCCACGTACTGCTTTACGCGGAGAGAGTCCTTCATTGGGCCAAACACCTTGAAGACCGAAGGTGCGAGAAGTAGGGTGAATGAAGAAGAACACTGCAATGAAATTTTGTGAGCTCCTCTCAGGTATACAGAATTGTGTGAGGCCTTACGTTGTCATGGAGAATGAGAAGATCAGTCTCATTTTGGTGGTGACAAACACGCTAAAGTCGTTGGTTCACTTTCCTGACGGTAGCACACTACACTTTGGAGTTGACCGTTGCACCAAGAGGGAGGACATCAAACAGAATGACTCCTTCAGAGTTCCATAACACTGTTCCCACGACTTTACCGGCTGCGGTGCGGGCTTGAACTTTTTCTTCGGAGGAGAGGTGACGTGGCGCCAATCCATGGATTGCTGTTTTGTTTCCGGTTCGATGTGGTGAACCCATGTTTCATTGCCCGTGACGGTGTTCGACCAAAAATTGTTACCATCAGCTTCGTAACGCGTTAGTAATTACGCACAGATGGTTGATCATTGCTCTTTATGGCCTTCTGTCAGGCAGCGAAGAATCCAGCAAGCACATATGTATGGTTGATTGATTGATTTGGGGGACGGCAACAAACAGCGAAGTCATCGTTTGGGGAGGATGGGGAAGGAAACCGGCCGTTACCTTTCGAAGGAACCGTCCCGGCATTTGCTTGAAGCGATTTAGAGAAATCACGGAAAAGCTAAATCAGGATGGCTGGACTCGGGTTTGAACCGTCGTCCTCCAGAATACGAGTCCAGTGTGCTAACCACTGCGCCACCTCGCTCGGTAGACATGTATGAATACTCAAGTGATGGACTAACGTGTCAGCACTACCAACAGAGACCTCTAGTTGAACAGTGAGGTGTTTGACTGTGATCCGTCGATCACCTCGGATAAGAGTGTCTGCACGCACCAACAAACCAGGAGTGACATCTATATGAGGTCTGCCAGTATGCGGGAGATCGAACAGGTTTGCAGGACCTCGTTGCGATGATGACACACTCCTCACCGAACGACTCACCTTGCTTTTGTTCACTTCCAGGTCTCCGTAGACATTCTGCAAGCTCCTCTGAATATCTGCTATGCTCTGGTTTCCTGCCAAAAAATATATGATAGCTCTCTGCTTAGAAAGCACCTCCATTATCGACGCTATATATAGCGCTGCCACCTGTCGGAACTTGATGAAACTACAGGAGCTGTAGCAAGAGTATTCCACGATGTCCCACAGCAAATTCTGCATTGCTTCAACCAAAATTGGCGAAGAAAAAAATGAGTTACTTTACTTTTTGAATGCTCCTCGTAGACGTATCATGGAAAAACAAAAATCTTTTCTGCCAGTGGAATATATTGTTATTATCCATAGATCCACAACATAGTAACTGAACAGGTGGGAAAATGAGAAGGTGAGAAGGTGGTTGACGATCTTTCAGTGTGTGAGGATCCTGTATCATGACATGTCGAGGTATTTGCTGTTACTTATAACTTTTGAGAGTACCTTAATCGCAGTGACTATATTGCAGCTACCTCTGGATTCGTTGGGATAGGATTTTGAAGTTATAGCTGCCCGCTGACGATGTTTTGTGTGAAGTCTGATTGTTGACGCTTGGCCCTAAGGCTTAGTAGCAGTTGACAGTTTGTAGTCGGCAGGAAGAGATGTGTCGTGAGAGCTGCCTGCTCTGATAGAGGATATGAGCGCACTGACGCAGTTCGGTTAAAGTTACAAACCTGCTTGGTATGTGATTATTCCTGTAAGAGTTGTACAGAAGCACACGGAATATGAATTAATTATGCATATTTAAATATGTTTACTATAAATCAAACTTCTGACAATAAACAGTCCTGATCGTGGTTTTCCTAACAAAATCTGTTCGCGGTAGTACCTAACATTATATGCTTCCTTCAGTTATCAATCAATGTGTCATATCATGAGAGAGGCGGCAGTGTCGTAATATAGCACATACTCAACGGTCGCTTTAAAGGTGCAAGCCTTTACAACTGAATGGCCAATGATTAGAGTTCTAGTGCTGACGAAGGGTAACAATAAGGTTAAGCTTTCTTTCTTTCTTTCTTGGGGCCTTGATCCCGCGTCACGCGGGGTCGGCCGCATTACTATTGATTTGACAGTGTTAGTTGCAGAGGGTGGTCTGATGCCCTTCGTGCCGCCAACCCGAACCCTCCGGGACAGAATTAGTGTACCCCAGCTGCCTGCATCTAGTGTAAGCCATGGAATTGTGCGCACGTTTTAAAATGTCTGCGAGTTGTGTAACTGAGGCGGAGCGTGGGGACCAGCCCGGTATTGACCTGGTGGGATGTGGAAAACCGCCTAAAGACCACATCCAGGCTGGCCAGCATACCGGCCTTCGTCGTTAATCCGCCAGACGGATTCGATCTGGGGTCCGTGCGCCTACCCGAGTCCAGGAAGCAGCGCATTAGTGCTCTCGGCTATCCTGGTGGGTAACAATAAGGTTAAACTATCACCTCCAAAAAATTAAGTTACAAAAATAATGTTTTTTTGCTTATAGATAATGTTTGCAGTCATGGTGCAAATGAAATTCTCACAACACAGTACTGTATCAGCCCATTGCGCCATTTTGGGCGTTTATCTGGAGCTGTGGATGATATGTAGATTACGAGCTTAGTGACATCTGAAAAAATGAAAAATAAAAAAAAAATAAATAAACAAATAAAAAAATGATGTTCTCCGCGAAAGTCAGTGAAAATCTACTTCATCTACGAAAAGTGTTTAGAGTAAAATTTGTGAGCTGCCAAGCGATTGTTCTTTATTACTCGACTTTATTCTTCGTATAAGGGGTAAAGTGATAACTGGTGGTATTATGCGCGTCTGGTGCACTAACTGGTTGGAAAAATACGCGAGGAGACGACTGGATTGCAGAAGGTAGAAAGGTCCGGTTGCTTCTGATGGGAAAGACGTGGTTGAGATATTTGAGGTACGAATTGTCGAGATTTTCGCACTAATCACCAGGTTTAGCACCCTCAGACTTCGTATGCCGCATCGAAAGCTGGAAAACATTTTGAGTATAATGAAGAGTTTACTACAGTCGTAGACAGTAATTACGCAGATCTGAAGGACTGCACGTTTAAATTATGGAATGTAGAAATTGTAAGAATAATTTGATTTGAAATTTTCAATTTCAGCGAAACATCAGTCAGATCTCGAGTGATATGTTTCAGGCTATTACACCAATTTATCAAAAATCCGTCTCACGATAGTACTGTTTGACAGATATCTGTGTTGATAGCATGAAGGGTATGAATGTTTTCAAAGGTCGAGCCATAAACATGCAGTTCAATTCCTTTTATATTCTGTATATGTAGTTGCATGTTCACTATTTAATGAGTTATATGATGCCACAGTTATGGGTAAGCCACTCAAGCAGTAAGAGAAAGTCGGTAACGGGTGGCAGGAAGGTCCTCCGAAAATAAAAGAGAATTCTGAAAGAGGGAGCGCTACGTGCAGGGGGGAACTGACACAACAGCTCGGTGACAGGTAAGCTGCGCCGAAGATGGGGTACTGTCCGCTGCAGCGCCAGCCGTGTGTTCGCATGTAAAATTCTTCAGAACTGCATACCCCACAGTTTACGGTCTGGGACTCCTAAAAAGCTCAATCTGAGAGAGAATGACATGCATTCGAGCTAATGCAAAACAAGTTATTTTACGCGTCTGAGCCTCTGGTCAAAGGACGTCCTGGTGCTATGTTTTCGCAGACATGCCTTCCAAGAAAACAGAGAGGAGCCGCGCTGGCCAAGAGGAAGACATCTCATTGCCTTCACGTGATAAGTTAAGCGACGTTGCTAAAGATTTCTTTTTTTCTCCTACTTGTGGGGGATGTTTGACGACATTTAGACCCTACTCCAAGTCGACTGCAAATTTCTCTTACTCACAACGTTGGAAGGCAGCTCATTGGTTAACTTAACATAATATTAGCTAGCTGGAAGTTTGAAACTCCTGCTCTGAACATTTCCTTGCGGGAAGGGTGTACATTGGACAACAAGAAAGATATCATGTAGGTGGGAAGTTGAAACGTCCCCATAGAAAAATTATCAATGACTGTGCTACTAAACTTCTACGTTATTTGATACAAAGACAGCTGAGTAAATCTGAACGTACTCAGACAGTTCTCTCTTTACTTATTCTGATCATCACTAAACTGACACACAATATTTTTTAGCGCAACGCACTCTGACTTTCAATAATCCCTACAAAAGAATGGCTCTGACTAACAATAACCTATACCTTTCATGAATCACCTCACAAAAATCTTCGTTATTCGAACTAATGCAATACAGCGAGCGCGAATACTGCCAGCTAAATAAAAGATTCTAACTACTGAAGGCACTAACTAGTGATAGGCATAGTTAGCAAATGAAAGATTTTGATAGAGAACAAACAATGTATTTACTTTAATAGTATTCAAAAATCATCATATATATATCTGTCAATTCATGACATCCATATTCACAAATTTCCTTTTTCTGGCGGACACACGTCCAGATCGTCCGCTTATAGCAACCTCTCAAAACTTTGGCGTCTCTCTCTCCACATCAACCACTACTGGCGGCTCACCTCCAACTGCCCAAGGCTACGCGCTTTTCACACCCAACTGCCCAACACTACAACAGCAAATAATTCATCAATGCCAACCAGCCACAGACTGCACACAGCACAGTCAGTGATTTTCATGCAGAGCGCTACGTGGCGTTACCACCATAAAGACCTAAACAGCCTACTTACAAAGTTGAAGCACAGTTGAGAGAAATCTTATTTGTTAATCACTCGCCGAGCCATTCACATTGACAGAACCACATTTGAGCCGATTCTGGGTGAAGCTGAGAGGAAATGTAGAATTTTGAGGGCACTCAGGCTAAGGATACGGAAGAGGATACCCTGTCTCATCTCTCTGTGAGGAAGTGTGGAGGCAGTCTGACGCAGATGAGAGCTGTATCCAGCTGTTTTGAGAATCAGCTTATCATACCATCACTGACGAGTTGCTGCCCCAGACAGTGTGCACCAGACGTAGGTCTTGCCACCTGGAGTCGTCGGCTCTGTTGAGAAGATCTTGCAGTGTTGGTTGTCATGGAAGAATTATAGTTAGGTGTTTCATTTCATTTCGTACTAAATAAGGTTAGACAACACTATTCAATTTCTGTCTCGCAGTCGACTCATCCATGATCGAGTGATTTAGATATTTGAATGTTGAGTCTGCACCTTTTTGCCTGGTCTGACTGAAGTAATGATTGTGCTGACAACTGTGATTATGCATTTTGGACAAGACCAGTTGAGATTCTCCGTGAAGGCCCTGACAACCTGATGAAGTACTCAGTTAAATTGTTTCCACGTTCAAAATTGGTCTTTCCTTAGGGTTTTCTTGTAAGCTTATTACTGATATTAACTTGTAGATTTTTCCTTTTTATGTATGTGCTCACGAAGAGAAAATAAAAGTGCCATTAATTTGGACAAGATTTCCAATCCAGTCAATAGTTGACCTCCAATTATTGATCGTGAATTAACGCCAAGGACTCACGTACGAGGAGCTATTATTTTCTAATTGGGTAATCCATTGTGCGACAGATTCATCTCAGTATCTGAATTCAAGGGGAGCAATCGAACTCTCAGTCAGTCCAGTTGGAACAGATTACTAAACCGGCTGGAAGGTTGGTTAGCTCGAGCCAGCATTCCCTGGCACAGTGTCTAGTTGTTCATTACTCTCCTTACATGTTTCAGTGAAGTTTTACCCTGCACAGTGACATTATTATTATTTTACTCAACATTATAATTCGTTGTTCTTGTAGTTGTTTGTGTCGTGCAATACAGGTGACTTTTTGTACAGTTTGTCGGCTATCGTTAATAAGTTGTGACAGCTCTATAAACCATACACAGAAAGAGCACTGTTACACTCTTTGCTATATCTTTGTCACTGGAAGAATGTTGGAAAAAAAGCCACTTTGACCTGAAAGACACGCCCTCCTATAACAGACAGAGATATTTAACCGATCCACTTATAGAACTAGAGCGCAAAAATGGCACTGCTTTCCTGAGAAATTGGCAAAAATTCTGTACCTGTACATGGCAGGGTATTTGTATTAGGTTGGTGCATAAGTCAGTACCGTTTTTGTTTTACATGTTGATATTCTTGTGGCTATAGTTTTATTTATCGACTGTAATTTTTTATATGTTGTTCAATGTTGCTGTTTGCGTTTACATGTTGTCATTTTGTTATCTGGAGATAGTGAGCAGAGCTGTGGACGCTTCAAATGGAATGCCAATTGGAGAAATCGCACGCAACATTTCCGACATATTTTTCTGTTTGAGTTCAATAGAGGTGTGGGAACAGCCGAGGCAACCAGAACATTTGTGCCGTGTATGGGGATAATGCATTTGGACAGACCACGCAAGGAAATCGGTTTTTAGTTTTAAGGGGGGTAGTTTCAGTATTAGTGACGCTCGACGTTCAGGACGATGTTCAGGGTTTGAAGAAGATCGTTTGAAGCCATTAATTCACATAGATACTTGATAACTAATCAAATGTGACGAACTGTGATCATTTCGCCATCGTGTTTTATTTGGGTGCAATCCAGAACGTTCAGAATTCGGGTGTATGGGTATCGAATGCTCTAAGCCCAAATTACAAAACTCAGCGGGTCATTAGCTGGATCGTGAACATCACAGACCATTCCTGTCTCATATCGTTACTGGCGAAGAGAAATGCTGTCTTTATGCCAAATCAAGAAAGCAATGGTTGAGCCCAAACAAAACAACAATTCTCCGTACAAAGACCTGCGCGCATCCAAGAAAGGTATTGTTATGCATCTGGTGAAACAGTGACGGTGCGATGTGCTACGAATTGCTTCCCCGGGGTGTGATCATCACTGCAGACATTTATTGTCAACAACAGAATCGTCTTGCATACACAACCCAATAACAACTACTAGGAAGACTACGTGAGGTGATGCTATTCCACGACAGCATCCGGCTGCAGTTTGCTAAACTGAGGAAAAACACTATAGAGGAACTGGACTGGGGAGTCATTCCACAGCAGCATTATTCATCTGATCTAGAGCCCTCAGATTCTCACCTTTCCTGCACTCTATCGAAGAACCTTTAAGGAACATCCTTTCCGGATGAAAATGCGCTCCGAACGTGACTCGCCGAGTTCTTCGTGGTTTCTACAGACGCGAAATCGAGAAGTTAGCCCAGCACTGAAGAAGAATATATTATTGATGACTTAAAGGCTCTGTTACGTGTACCTGTTGTGTTTACTTAACCTTATGGAAAAACGCTAAGCACTTATGCGCAACTTAATACACACTGACCACTAAAATCGCTACACCACGAAGATGACGTGCTACAGACGCGAAATTTAACCGACAGGAAGAAGATGCTGTGATATGCAAATGATTAGCTTTTCAGACCATTCACAAAAGGTTGGCGCCGGTGGCGACACCTACAACGTGCTGACATGAGGAAAATTTCCAACCGATTTCTCATGCACAAACAGCAGCTGACCGGCGTTGCATGGTGAAACGTTGTCTTGATGCGTAGTGTAAGGAGGAGAAATGCGTACCATCACGTTTCTGACTTTGATAAAGGTTGGATTGTAGCCTATCGCGATTGCAGTTTATCGTATCGCGACATTGCTGCTCGCTCCTAGCAATCGAGATGACAGGCAACTTATCCGCATGGCTGTAACGGATCGTGCAGCCACGTCTCGATCCCTGAGTCAACAGATGGGGACATTTGCAAGACAACAACCATCTGCATAAACAGTTCGACGACGTTTACAGCAGAATAGACTATCAGCTCGGAGACCATGGCTGCGGTTACCCTTGACGCTGCATCACAGACAGGAGAGCCTGCGATGCTGTACTCAACGACGAACCTGGGTGCACGAATGGCAAAACGTTCATTTTCGGATGAATCCAGGTTCTGTTTACAGCATCGTGATGGTCGCATCCATGTTTGGCGACATCGCGGTGAACGTACATTGGAAGCGTGTATTCGTCATTGCCATACTGACGTATCACCCGGTGTGATGGTATGGGGTGCCATTGGTTACACGTGTCGGTCACGTCTTGTTCGCATTGACGGCACTTTGAACAGTGGATGTTACATTTCAGATGTGTTACGACCCGTGACTCTACCCTTCATTCGACCTCTGCGGAACCCTACATTTCAGCAGCATAGTGCACGGCCGCACGTTGCAGGTCCTGTACGGGCCTTTCTGGATACAGAAAAAGTTCGACTGCTGCTCTGGCCAGAACATTCTCCAGATCTCTCACCAATTGAAAACGTCTGGTCAATGGCTAGTAGTGTATTTTGTCGACCACAAAACCAACGACGTGGGATACAGACAGCGAGTGAACCTAAACACTGCTGGTAATATAGCACTGTTATCACCTTACCAGTGAGGACGAAGCCTCGACAAGTTGCGAAATACTTGCTCCTATCGCCGTCCTGTTTTCGCCCTCACTTGTTGACTGGCTTTTCAGGGCGAGGGGAAGTACAGATCGCGACGCTGAAAGCAATTACGCGCTCACAGAGGTGCACGGCGTGCTGACATTCAGGTAATGAGGGCATGGCCAGCAGGGTGTGCAGCCGACCTTCGCGGGGGTCGCGGCTGGCGGGCATTAATTAGTCCTTTTAACGCTGCGTTAACCCTCCCCCAGCCCCAGCGCTCCCTCGCAGCCGGCTCATTTTCGCTACACTGGCTGCCCCTGCCGGCTGCCGCTGCTCTTCAGCGCAGATTACGTTAACGTGCACCCACTGCTGTGTCCGCTAATAGCCGGGTATCTAATGTACCCGGGGGGAACGGCGAACACGGCGCGAGCATATTCCAAGCGCGGCGCAAGTGCTGCTCGTGCGGCTTTTGACAGTATCTGACTCAGAAGAGGCGCGGAAAACACAAAAGGTTCAAACAGGATAAATGAAATCGTATTACTAGCCAGATGTGTAGCTTGACGTAAAGCAGACTGCTCTTTATACTCTACGTTTGATCGACAATACGGTGTATTTGGAATTCGCTTCAGATGTGGTTCCACAAGGCTCAGTCGCAGGTCCACTATTGTTTTTAATACATGTACAACAAACGGAACAAGTTCTTTCGTGGATGACACTAGTATTGCAATATGTTTTCAACAAATGATCTCACTCTCAACTTTCATAAAGACGCAATATACTCACAAGGGAATAGTCCAATAAGATATGTTGAAACCTGTCCTGAAATTTTTTACACAGGCAGAAGACAACGAAAGAAATGCACTGCCAAAATTTTAGCTGCTAAGAGGCACTGCAAGTATTTGGAAAAAAATTGTGAAGTTACACATTTTTACCGCGTGAAGAACTGCTTATAACAGCGGTTTGTACAACCCTGCTCGCATAGCGCGCGACTCGGCGAATCACTCACGCAGCGCCGCGTAGCGGAATTATCCGGAGTTCACAGACACCGATTTTAAGCACCTAAAGCCTGGTTTACAGTGGAGTGAATGGAAGCGATCATGTGCGAATGAGCGTTTGCAGAAAATTCTCTACAGTTTGCTTGTGTATGGGTAGAATCGTTTATACTCGAGGGAACGGAAGAGAACACGAGGTAGCGGACATTGCCCATGAACGCTGTTATTAGTTTTTACTTTTTGGAGTTTGTATTCCGTATACAGGTTACAACTCTATCTTGTCAGAGCCACACTGCGGAACTTTTCTATTCAGTGAGGATTATTTTGCACAGCAAGCGCACTGTTCTTGACGGAGTATGCAAAATGGCTCAGGGAAATAACAATTTAACTGTCTCCCTTTGTATGGAAGCGTAACACCCGTGGAGGTCTCTCCTTAGCACTGGTCCTAAATTTTCCCTGTATGTTGGCTGCTATTTTTACCTCGATTATAATTACCATTGAGGGGAAATTTATAAACAGAACACTAATTACCGACGTCGAGCATCATCTTGAGAGCTGACACTATGCGTGGAAGATCTAATGGTCATTTCTTCTGTTCTAAAACAGAAATTGTCTTGTGGCAAAAGACGCGCTTTGTGATCCAGAGATCGTGGGATCAAATACCGTTCAGACCACAACTTTTTCACTATGATTTTTAATCGAGCATTCACTTCTCACAGATGTTAGAGTGGCCAAGAAAGACACATGTGGTTCGGATTCCACGTTAAACTGCAGGTCTCAATTTTCCGATTAGGTAACTGGGGTAGGTTAGGGACACGTAACTAACTGCAGTGGCTTCCAGTTGACAGACCTGCAAGAAGGCTACTGGGTACACCAGACAGAATACTCTTTTGCTCGAGCTTGCTAGCTTGTTTGCTCCGGCGGAAACCTGGCTACTATACAAACATTTTTTGAATAAATTCATGCCGACAGTTGAATTCTTCCACGTGCAATTCTGATAAAAGTCGCTAGCAGAAAAAATAAATTCATGACAGTGTTTGATGTCACAAACGACTTCCATCAATGAGGATGTAATTTGTTGAAATGAAATGTGTCTTGCATTACTACATTTTATAACAATTCCTGTACACCATTTCTTATAATAATGTGCGAGTGCTGTACATTTGACTATTAGTGAAGTAGTTCTTTGTCTATTCCCTGCAGTCGTCACAAAAATGCGAAGTGTCTATTCAATGACAAAAACAAACATTTTTCTTGCTCCAGGCACACTCGACAAAGGAAAAATTGATGCGGGCAGGCACTTCGCAGTAACCACTAGTTTTATTTAGACAGAACCGGGTTGGAGTCAGAAATGGTCCCGATCGTTGGTCTGCATATTGCACTGCATATCAGGCATACTTGATAAAATTCGTAAAGTGTGGCGAAGAAAACTGGTAATGCACAAATGAGTGGAGCTTAAGATTACTGTTCCGCTGATAAACCTGAAATGAGAGAGAGGTATCGGAAATTATGTTGTCTGATAATTTCTTGAAAAATGCTTTCCACTGTCGACAAAATTACTTAGCGAGAGGTTGAATCGCACTAGTAGTTCCAAGTGGAATTCACATTACATCTACAGATTTTTCGTCATCCTCCACAAAAACAGAGGCGTCGCTATGTCCAGACCATGAATCCAACAGAAGCAATGAACTAGTTTCTGCAGCTGGTAGGAATACGTTTCGAACGAAGCTGGTAGGAATACGTTTCGAACGAAATGTTGTCAAATATTCTTTCCCGTTTTTTTACAGATATTGATACGTCGATTACAAGACTTTTGCAACTAAACAGTACATTTTTTATTTTTAGTCGTAATTTGCCTTGCGGTTGCTGAAGTGCGATATAGAGCTGCAGAAACAGTAAATCACTCATACTTATCACTAGCATTATCATATATGAATGTGTCATTGCATTTATTGATTGGGCAACGGACTCCGTCTTTCTTTCACCCAGAAATGATAAAGTGCTGTGTGCACGCAGTTGTTCCACGAAACCTTACTGATCAGAGTTATGAATGGCAGTTGTGGGAACAACAGCAAGTTTCGTCTTTACGTCAGCTATGAATTTCTCTATAGCATTGTCTATCACTGTATAAGCTCCCTTCTCCTTTGGAGATTATATGGGTTAATTAATTACTATTATGTTACATTCCTCTTGTTGTAGTTGACCGTGTATATTGAGACTTCGTTCATTGTTAAATGCAATGGTGTGGTACTAACTGATGGAGACGCATTAAGAACTGGTAAAATTTAATTTATTTCCTTTATCGCACTGCACAAACATAAACACATTATTATTCAAAGTGTATGCCACTACTATTAAACATAGAGATAAATCCTTCACTACGCAACCGCCTTTGGTTCACGCAGCCTACACTTTCCACAGCCTCTCAACAACTGCCTCTGCTTGCTACTCTCTGCGCCACTGGGCATTGTCGCCCTCCAAAGAACAATCACTTACAGATACTACACACCACTACCCTCACAACCGGCAGCTGCTCTACACGTTTACGTAACGTAAACTTGTTAATTTTGCAACTTACTGTTCTTTAAGCCAGGTCGACGAAGCCTGGAAGTTAGCAGTGTTCATGTCAGATGCAATTCAGAGGGGCCCGTCTCGTAGATCTCCATCGGTAACGGTGCATAGCCTCTCACGAGCAGTTCTAAATTTTTCAAACAGTTTTTCATTCAGATGGTTTCGGGTTTCCGTTTGCCGCATATTTCTCACTTCATGTACTTCAGTTTTCCATTAGTACAGTTCACGCTCCGATTTTACGAAACGAAAACGCCTTTGCACACTGCGTAACTTCAAGCGTTTTTTCCCTTCTTTGTTTAACCAATATTTCACTGCCTTTTCTTTGTCGGTTAAAGCTGTTGCAGTACGTGTCTTTCTTAAGGCTTGGAAGATATTCTTCTTCAGAACTGTTACTGGCATCGTCCGAACCACAATTCGTGGAATCGTCACAGTTACTTCCTATTTTTTCTAACGTATCCACAGTTTCAAACAACTGTGTACGTCCTCAGGAGAAGTAAGTGATTTCGGCTGGAAACAACGTTCTTCATATTTCATCACTGCTAAATTGAGAACGTTAATCGGATTCCACATTAGTGTGGAACTGGAAAAAAAGAAAAGGCACTATTAGCAATTATGCCTTACGAAAGTACAATAAATACTAATTAAGCTTTATCTGCATTGTCGGTATTTCCAATGCTGCAAAAAGCAACTGATAATTTGTAATAGATTTTACTTCAAAATGGTTCAAATGGCTCTGAGCACTATGGGACTCAACTGCTGAGGTCATTAGTCCCCTAGAACTTAGAACTAGTTAAACCTAACTAACCTAAGGACATCACAAACATCCATGCCCGAGGCAGGATTCGAACCTGCGACCGTAGCGGTCTTGCGGTTCCAAACTGCAGCGCCTTTAACCGCACGGCCACTTCGGCCGGCTAGATTTTACTTGAGTGGCTAATTCGAGAGAACAGTAACTGTGTACTGTAGTGTCAGAGAAATTATCAACTAACGGTAACCTGAAACGTAGTTTACAAACTACGAACGGATTCTGTCCCGTTTCCTGTTTAAAAATGTACAGCAGACCTCGGGTGCGTGTGTACCTAGTTGCGCGTGCGCAGTTGTTACAGCTCCAGTAGGGGTTTACATTCTTACCGCTGCCTGGCGCGCTACGAATTTGGCAAATTTCAGCTACTTTTTTAAATACTTGCAGTGCCTCTTAGCAGCGAAACCTTTGACAGTGCATTTCTTCCATTGTCTTCTTACAGTGTAAAAAATTTCAGGGTAGGTTTCAACATGTCTTATTGGACCGTTACCTTGTCAGTTTTGCACATTTAAAAGTACTACACCAATGGTAAATGTAACACATAGTGAGGAAATAGTAAGGAGGGTGGAAACGTTAACATTTTTAGACGTTCATATTGATGGGCATTTAAACAGGAAAAACTCATTTGAAATTCCTAAAACAACTCAGTACAGCCACATTTGCACTTCGAATCATTGCAGATCTTGGACAGAGACCAACCAGTTAGTTAATATATTTTGTATGCTCTTATTCGGTGATGTCTTGGGTAGGTTATCCTTAAAAAAGAACTTTTCATTACTAAAGAAAACACTGTAAGAATAACATAGAGAAAGAAACAGGAGACGATAGCGCAGAGACAGGACATCCATATTAGAATCAGAATTTAAAAGTGCCCTTGAAGACTTAAGATCAAATAAGGCAGAATGGATGACTAATATTCCATCGGAATATCTATGAACATTTGGGGAAGTGACAACAAAACGACTGTTCACTTCGGAGAGTACAATATATGGGACTGGCAATATTCCATCAGACTTTAGGAGAAGCATAATCCACACAATTCTTGAGATTGCAAGAAACGACAAGCGCGAGAATTATTGCGCTATCAGATTAACGGGTGAAGCGTCCAAGTTACTGACAAGAATAATATATCTAATAATGGGAAAAAACTGAGGATCTGTTTAGATGACGATCTGTTCCTTTCTTAAAGAAAGGTAAAGGCACCAGAGAGGCAGTTCTGCCGACACGGTTGATAGTGGAAGCAAGACTGAAGAAATATGAAGACACGTTCATAGGTTTTGTCGACCTGAAAGTCGACGTTAAAGTAACCTCTGGCGTGCCACAGGGGAGTGTTATGGGACCATTGCTTTTCACAATATATAAAAATGACCTAGTAGATAGTGTCGGAAGTTCCACGCGGCTTTTCGCGGATGATGCTGTAGTATACAGAGAAGTTGTAGCATTAGAAAATTGTAGCGAAATGCAGGAAGATCTGCAGCGGATAGGGACTTGGTGCAGGGAGTGGCAACTGACCCTTAACGTAGACAAATGTAATGTATTGCGAATACATAGAAAGATGGATCCTTTTTTGTATGATTATATGATAGCGGGACAAACACTGGTAGCAGTTACTTCTGTAAAATATCTGGGAGTATGCTTGCGGAACGATTTGAAGTGGAATGATCATATAAAATTAATTGTTGGTAAGGCGGGTACCAGGTTGAGATTCATTGGGAGAGTCCTTAGAAAATGTAGTCCATCAACAAAGGAGGTGGCTTACAAAACACTCGTTCGACCTATACTTGAGTATTGCTCATCAGTGTGGGATCCGTACCAGATCGGGTTGACGGAGGAGATAGAGAAGATCCAAAGAAGAGCGGCGCGTTTCGTCACAGGGTTATTTGGTAACCGTGACAGCGTTACGGAGATGTTTAACAAACTCAAGTGGCAGACTCTGCAAGAGAGGCGCTCTGCATCGCGGTGTAGCTTGCTCGCCAGGTTTCGAGAGGGTGCGTTTCTGGATGAGGTATCGAATATATTGCTTCCCCCTACTTATACCTCCCGAGGAGATCACGAAGGTAAAATTAGAGAGATTAGAGCGCGCACGGAGGTTTTCAGACAGTCGTTCTTCCCGCGAACCATACGCGACTGGAACAGGAAAGGGAGATAATGACAGTGGCACGTAAAGTGCCCTCCGCCACACACCGTTAGGTGGCTTGCGGAGTATAAATGTAGATGAAAGCGATCGACTATGTAAAGTGGTGCAAGATGCTCGAAAGTAGAAGAAAAAGAGGGGTAAGCTGTAGGAAAAGACAGGTAATACACAGTATGTGCAAGAACCAAGAGGAAACAATAAGAGAGGAATATCAAGAACGAAGTGCTCGGATTAAAAAAGGTGTACGACAGGGATGTGTTCTTTCGCCTCTGCTGTTCAATATATACGTCAAAGAAGCAATGACTAAACTAAAGTAAAGATTTGAGAGTGGGATTAAAATTCTGGGTGAAAGAATATCAATGATAAAATGCGCTTATAACATTGCTCTTGACAGTGAAAGTGAAGGAGAATTACATGATCTGTTGAACAGAATTAGCAATCTAGTGAGTACAGAATGTGCATTAAGAGTAAATTGAAAAAAAAAAAGGCGAAAGTAATGAGAAGTATCAGAAATGAGAACAGTGAACGGACAGAGTAAGGAGGACATAAAAAGCAGATAAGCACTGGAAAAAGGCGTTTTTGGCCAAGAAGCGTCGACTAATATCAAACATGGTTCTTAACATGAGGAAGGAATTTCTGAGAATGCACAGTACTATATGGTAGCGAGACCGGGACTGTGGGAAAATCGGAATATAAGAGAATCGAAGCATTTGAGATTTGGTGCTACAGAAGAATGTTTAAAATTAGGTGGATTGATAAGGTAATGAAAGAGGAAGCTTCCCCGCCGAATCAGTGAGGAAAGGAATTTATAGGAAACTCTGACTAGAAGACGTTACATGACGATAGGACATCTGTTACGACATCGAGAATAACTTCCATGGTACTAGAGGAAACTGCAAAGGGCAAAGAACTGTAGAGGAAGACAGAGATTGGAATACATCCAGCAAATATTTGAGAATGTGAGTTGCAAGTGCAACTCCGAGGTGAAAAGATTAGCACAGGTGAGAAATTACTCTTCCAAGCTGTCACCAACAGGAAGAAGTTAACAGAACAATTTATAACAACGTTCTGGGAAACACAGTTGCTTGTGTAGCTCAACAGATAAGGCTGCATTGGATTTGCGACATGCAAATTCTGATCCCTAAAATCAGATAGTTTTTGGCAGATATTCCTACAAGAAACAAGAAGTAGTTCTACTATTTCAAGCAAAGTTGTAATATTGATTTTCAAGGAAGAACAACTAGAATTCCAATCACGTAAATTCAAAGTAACTCATGAACCAGCCTAACATCAATGTATACCTTGTGGTATGGTCATTATACTGACAGAGTTGTCTGACGTTTTGTGCAAAATAGAGAATTATAAAATTACTACGAAGGGGAAGACATGAGAAATGACAACGAATAGGTAAAAGAAAAACAAAAACTCTCAGAGGAGGCAAAAATTTTTTAATGTTTCCCTGTGGCTTTACCACAGTGTTTATTCGGTTCTTCGTTCGACACACATACATATAAATCGTCATAAGGCTTCAAAATGACCCTGATTTCTTCCCTAGTACAGAATACCACCATAGAAATCAACAAAAACAGCCTCTGCAATAGCAGTAAGTGGCTATACAGTATGTAGTTGCCACCACGGATTTTCATCAGTATTGAATAACTGATTTTCTCCATTCACACACACTGGATAAAATTGTCTCGTGCATCATCTCTTCAATGATAATCTGGATTACTGTTTATATCGTCTGCAGTATGAGGATAAGCCATGAAACTGAACATCATTAAACTAAACAACTACTTAGAACGAATCGTGCGAGAATATTAGACGACTGTTGAACTACAGAAACTGCGAGATTCAGCAGGAAATGGATCGGGTCCTGAAAATCTAATCAGATAGTGTGAAACAGAACTAGTAATAAAAAATATGACGATGTTTTATAGTCCTGATTACTGCAATAACAGTTATGGCTAATTACAGCGTTAGTAAAATGTTGTAAGCAAATAAAGAAAAACTTAAAGCTTTGACAGAAAGGACTCTGATGTACATGTCACGAAGACCTCAGAAACACACTGTACAGGCAGAAGCAGTCCGCAACAGCTTTGGTAGCACAAGTCATGGCAATTCAATAACGAAAATTAATGCGACGTGGATTTTTCTAGCTCAAAAGCTAAAACACGGTTTAAACCGAATGATTTATTATAAGAAAGTCAGTTTGAAAGATCAGCAACAAAGCGTGTATACGGTATCTATTTGAGCTTGCGGCAAAACTTAATGGCCTTTCTGCGGGCTAATGGACCGTTAGTCTGAATAAAAATTCGATATCTTAATGGATCCATCCATTAAGCTCTGTGGCTGAACAAACTCTTTTCACATGTCTCTTATAAAAACCTGAGCATAATTATCACAACATGCGAGATACGCTACGATGTAGCAAATAGAAGGTAACATAAAGGGCAAATCGGCAGACAGGAAACAGTGCTTAATGGCGGTCGTCATTACCAAACATAAAATGCCTTTCTTTGTGACCTGGAAGCGGCTTCGGAATGCAGTGGAATAGGGCGGTGGCAACTTTAGGGTTCGCAAAGACTGCATAGTCATTAAAACGGAATTCTAGGTGTGTCTCACCGCGAAATGGGAATAAAGAGGAGATGCCATCATGTCAATTAATCATGATTTACATATTTCTTTAATTTGTAACGACAGGTCGTAGTTCAGTTTTGGAAAGACATAAAAATGGGGACAATTGCAGAGCAATACCTCCTGTCTAGCTGCTGCAACACGAATAAAACACTTCTGATTGATAAGCTTCAATAAAAAAAATTCTGTCAGTTCTAGATGTATACTGCATTTATTTACCGTGGACTACAATGTTAGGCACGAAAATAATAACCGTTATTCACTTTTATATTCTATAGTTTATTTAAAACCATAATAGATTTGAAGTGAATGATGTAAGTGATTGAATTAGGACCTAAAAATTTTCGGCGATTAGGACGAAGTTTCGTACACTAGAAAGCAGAATGGATTTGGTGTGTGAAAGGTGCCACTTTATTGTAGAATCCACGTTATACTGTAGTTAGCTGCCGTTATGTTGAAAAGTGACCCGGTTGCTGGACTCTAAGGAGAAGAACGTTAGTTGGATTGTGAAAGATGGATGATTTCAAATGGCATACTGGTAGCTATCACGAACCTCGATTTCTTCTTGTCAGTTCAAGTGAGATTATTTTGTAGAATCCGCAGTATTCGGCACGCGTAACTCACACAGGTGCTTCGTGATAGAGACGTAAGCCACTCAGATGGTGCTGTATCTCACTCTGTATATGCTGATTTTGTTTACAAATAATAAATAATAAATGGCGAAGAACTCGTACAGTAAACATTTAAGTTTGTTGTGGTACTTCATATGTACACCAGCCTTAAAATATTGGAAGGTTTGGCACAACTGCGGATAGCTTGAAACCTTTAACGTACTGAATCTATTTTCAGACACTTCTACCGATTTACGAAGGAAGTTTTGCGGCACGAAAGTATTTTGGAATTTTTATCGCTCTTGTATCCTTTATGTACATTTAAAACCCTGTGGATATGCATAATAAGTTGTTTAAGGAAATGGGTAACAGTGTGAGAATGAGTGTTAACTTCGGCTATGGATTCGTAATGAAGTAGCTCAAGAGTGCCTGTCATATGGCCAAATAATTCTGGAATATGTCATGAAATTGCTATAACTACGACGTACCACCATGTACGTTTTCTTCAACGGTTACACAGTGGTTATTTTACGACTTTTTGCGCCGAATGTGTGTGCATATATTCGTCCGATGAGGCAGAAAATTTATGCCATTGGAAATGCACCACGATGGCAAACAAAGCAAAGTTCACACAATGATTAGCGTTCAGAAGCAACACAGTTCCAATTCAAACCTAAGGACTAGGTTTTAATTGTCTATGGTTTGCTCTCGATCGATTGAGTGTTGATTTCTTTCCCATACTTGTCCAGTCAGAGTAGAGCTACAACTGGAATGATTTCGTCGGAAGGATTTTACAGCCTAACCTTTCCTGCTTCCATTACAGGATCCACGAAACCAGCAATAAGAAATTATTATGTGCCCCCAGTATTTTGATTGGCATTTCTTTAACTCTGATCCTATCAGACACTCATGTGCTACACTGTCTCACGACGATGGACGTATCATTTCGGGTAAACTCATACCTGATTACTGTTATTACAACTGCAGCCATTGTAATTCAACATACATTACATTGTTCCGATGGACTGGCAACAGCTTGTAGTGTATCAATGTTGTTGAGAATTTACCAGATTTGTAGAGCAATTCGACCACTACGTCTGCGCGTAGCGGAGACTCGTTCATCCGTGGTGGCTTACCTGAAACAAACGAAATAAAATGCTACGTTTTAAATCAGTGGTGAATGACCAATAGTAGCGCATACAGTACATTAATATTCTAATCAATAAAGTTCTTCTGGATATGTGACCGCACTTCAATGCAGAAAATTGTCCAACATTTCGGGCACTATTGTAAATGACCTTCCTCGCAGTGTTTTTGCTAAATTACAAATTGACCATGCGGTCACATACCCAGAAGAATTTTGTTGACTGTGACAACGACCGCTATATCGTAGCATATAGTTATTATTATAATTCTTAAGATTATTAAAACATTGGACTGCAGGTGACTTTCCCATCTATCTTTGTTTATAGACATTTCTTTCGGTAGTGAAGGAATGGTAACTCTCTTATAAACTGCAAATACTAATTTTCCAGAGCATGACGCTACAAAAAGTTGCTTGTATTAAGGGAACTAATTTGTACGTTTTATCCACAAGTTGGAGAGATAAGCTCATTTTCACATTAACCAAATATTCTATTCTTTCTTGCTACATCTCATTACTAGAGGAGTTCACAGAGGAGATCGCCTAGCATGGATTAAACAAAAGAACAGCTGATCTGGCTGAGACCTCAGAGAAGAATTGGAACACAGTAATTCCTTCAAGACTTCCCTCACGTTAACTTGGTCCTACGTGAGTAAGAGCAATATTTCACAGTCTGTCATAGACTGAGAGTTAAAAATCAAAGAACTTCTGTTTATGTTTTTAAATGAACAACTAATATAAAGTACGGTAGAGGTTTGTCTAGAGGTGTTTGGAAGGCAGTAATAATGAGTGTGTGTTATTCAAAAGGGTAACCGAGAACACCATGCTCTCATAAGTCTGCTTTGAACCATATTTCGCCAGCAGAGATTAACCCAAGTATGGTAAAGACTCAAAGGAATATGCCCTTTAACTTTGTCATATACGAATGGATACCGGAATTCAGTCACGAATTAATGACGTCCCAAATGGGTAATCACTGATGAAAATATAAATATGGAGTTTCATGATCGGCTGTTTATATATATGAAATGGCCTTAGAATTTTGCACGTCAAAAACGAAGTACTGTACATTTTACGGAATCAATTGCAAGGAAGCTTTTCATGCGTGTTGTATTTGTTGAACACTGAGCAAAATAAATATGAGAACGAATTTCTTAGCAATTTTTCAGCGGTTACCTACGAATTAATCTGACACCGTGAGTGAATTTATTACTAAGTATGAGAGTAGCATCATAAACAGAAGCCAGAAACCTAAGAGCAATCGAAACAATGAGTGAAAGTTGGAGACTGTGTAATGAAGAAGATGTAGTCTATATAGTCTGTCAGAAAAATTAAGTTCTGCACTTCCTGTCGTGCAAAAGGAGTTCTGTTGTTTACTCCCCAGGAAAGGGTGAAACAATAATTGGAGAACGAAAGAAGCCTGCATTGAAGACAGGAAGTCATACGGTGATGCTGCTGCCCAGAAAGATGTTTCTTCAACTGTAAATCTGAGAGATCTCATGTACGAATCTTTGTGGGTCATACAGCTTATTCACAAGTCATTTGAGTTCCATCTGTTTCCATATCTGAAAGTAATTTGACTTTTTGTATGAATTCATAACGAAGAAGGTTGATCAATGGTTAACACATCGGATAGTATTTAGTGAGAATCGTGGTACTAACTCCTCATCCAGCCATAAAGCAAAAGGGAAATTTAGGGATAGCTACCCATGGATATCCGATTTTGTACATCATCTGTGAGGATTTCGTCTTCATTTGGATGTTAAAGTCTAACATTTTTCCTTTCGCATATCAGTACTTTTTTCGGTAGGGAAAGGATAACACCTGTGCAGTAGCTTACGGGAAAGTGACTGGAAGATACTGATGAAAACACACAGTATTTTATCACCTGGCCATTCAAGAGGAAAGAATTACCTGTCTGCAGTTCTTGCCTTGACAATACTCTGGTTGTAGGACAGTTGGCTGAATTGAATGATTTTACACGGCCACATTTCCAATAACAATTCAAACAATCCATACGTTGAGAAAAACTTCAATTTCAGAGGCTGTGAGAAGTCTCGCTCAAGTACAGCCTATGTATTTTCGAATACATCCTCAGATTACTGACAACTTTTGGGGAATCTACAACGCAGCTACAATAAGCGATGGGGTGCAGTAATTTAGTCTATCACTCATGCTGTCTGTACATGGAAAAACGGCGAAGGAAACATTGAGGAAATATTACAAATGAATTACTTTTCTCGGAGAAGAAACGAAAATTTTAAGATGACACAGTAGTTCCGTTTAGAACAATCTTCAAAAGACGTAGCATGAAGAAAATCATATTAGGAAATGACTCACTGAGGTAACAGAAAAGTTTTAAAGTTTAGCAAGAAAATTACTGAAGATGGGATAATTAAATATTTTCTTAAAAAGAGACGGTTGCCAAAACACAATACATCTTAAAGTGTTAGAAAGTCTTTTACGATTTCGTTTGAAGTGTGTCCCTACGTGGAAGTCAAACACTAACGATTAACAGCTCTGTCTGGAAGAGAATTGCTTTTAAAATGTGGTAGCACAGAAGACTGTTGAAGATCAGATGAGTAGATCGGCAGACTATTAGAGATGCACTGATTCCAATCGTGGGAACTGAGAAATTTGTGGCACAATTCAACTAAACGAAGCTGTAAGTTGATAGAAGAACACCTTGAGGTTTCAGAGAAGAATTTATTTAGTAAGGGGGGGGGGGGGGGGGGAGGGGCAAGTGCGAATGATAAAAATTGTAGTGGGAGACATAATTTTGACTAGTATAAACAGGTTCAAGTGAATGTAGGTTGCATTAATTATTTAGAGATGAGGATCAGCATACACGATGGACAAGAGTGGAAAGCTGCATGTAACCCATCTTTCGACGTGAGACGAGAATAATGTCACCAAGTGCAGGATGGAGACAGCTATTGCCGGCCGTTGTGTCCGAGCGGTTCTAGGCCCTTTAGTCCGGAACCGTGCTGCTGCTACGGTCGCACGTTCGAATCCTACCTCGGGCATGGATGTGTGTGATGTACTTAGGTTAGTTAGATTTAAGTAGTTCTGAGTCTAGGGGACTGATGACATCAGATGTTAAGTCCCATAGTGCTGAAGCCATTTGACCCATTTGAGATAGCTATTACTCAACAAAGTGAATCGTCAACCTGGCCATATCGAGAAGTAACTTTGTCAGGTGAACATATCTTTGTGTGCTGCCTCGACAGATTCTTGTTAACGTCATTAAATTTATTGATAACGAGTGAGCGAGAAAAGGACAGTGTTGCAGAAAAGATGATTCAATGCGAAAACGAAATATTAAAGCTGAGTGGATCGATGGTGTGTAAATTACAGCAGGAGGGACTGATGTTGAGCGGAATAGGATTCAAGTGCCTAAAACCAAAGTGCTCGGAATAAATATGCCATTGACTAAACGGCCAAATGTGTTATTACGCAGGATTTCATGCAACATTATGAATAATATAAAAAAATACATTTTTACCGATAACTTCGTAGCTTTTGTTAATCGGAATTGAACTTCAAAACGAGCAAGGGAACTGTGAAGAACATCATTCTTTTGCATAGGCTTTGATTTTAAAAGGTGTCATAATAAACAAAGCGTGAAATACACAACAAGGTTTCTAAAAATGGAAGTTTAATGAAAAAAATTAAGCATGACTATCAGGCAGTGACTGTTGCATCATACGGATGAAACGTGGATTCAAGAACTGTCGGTATATGCAATTAAGAATATCGAACAAATCTGCCGGTAGTGTTGAGTTGTGCTGTGAAGGACATTGGAATATAGACGTGTAGTGTATTGCAATGCACCGCTTGGAAGAGTGCTGATTGTTACCCTGTTGTTCCCTGCTTCTCGGGCGTAAAAATGACAGTTCTGCCACCCTGGCGGGCCTTCAGTTCGCTACGGGTGGACAAAAATAACGAAACAGCAAAAACGACAACATATTACCATGCTGAACACGGTGTAGTAAAGTTTCTGGCATTAGAAACAGCTTCCAGTCCTCCCGAAGTGGATACATACAGATCCTGTACAATAATCAAGGGAATTCTGTACTATTCTCTCCGCAAAATAAAAGCAACTTTCGATAATAATGATCAAGCAGGACTGCGATCACGCATCCCTCCCTCCACACCAGAAAGGCTGAGTAAAACTGAAATCTCGTGACTGTGGTGGCCAGTCCAGATGCGAGATACATCTTCGTGGTCACAAAACGAGCACTGGATGATGCCAGCTGTGTGAACAGAGGAACTGTCTATTGGAACGTAGCATCACCATTGGGGATCACATACCGTACCGAGGTAAACCTGATCAGCCAAAATTGTCTCCGAGTCCTTGGCAGTAGCGTCAACTTGCACTGTTGCCATGGGCCGATGGAATACCACGATATGCCTGCCCAAATCATCACCGACATATTTCGGTCTTCGCAGTAAGCAGTAGGCATCGTTGGCTTCGGACGTCGTACGCCAGTCGTAAACTCAGCCAGAAGTCGGAAACGGTTTGAAAATAGTGTTATCCGACCAAATGAACTTCTTCTGTTGCTGGATAGTCTTGGTTTTACGGCTTCGACACGACGTTTTCCTGTCACGGACAGTAGCATCTCTGATGCGTGGCTTTGGAATTACGGCTCGCCCTGCGGTTCGTGTTGTTTTGTTGCCTTCAGGGTTCACGAATGCGACAGTCAGTTTTGCAGTGACTTTAGCAGCTGTCGTGCTCTTATTTTTTGTCACAGTCCTCTTTCACGATCACTCAACACACTCGTTCGACCGCGTTGCGACCTAGCGGGTGATGTTTTCCAGCTTTCCTAGTACGCGTTGAAAATTGTCGATATGGCGCCTCCTCAAACTCCAAACACTTCGACTACCTTGGCTATGGAAGTACTCACCAAACGAGCAGCAGCAATATGCCGAAGTTCTAATATACTGAATACTGACATAACGCACTGACAAATAAACAGAGCGCTGTTCTAACCACCACTGACGCAACGTCTTGGCGACTTTGCACAGTTGCCGTCCGTGGTGAAACATAACAGTGCCACCTGCAGGCGTGGCTAGCGTCTCCAATTATGCTGAAGCATGCTTATCTCGCGGTGTTTACATATTTTTGTCCAATCCTTGAATGTAGTCTCGATACTCTCTGCTATTAATGTTGCTATTGATTGACATCTGGAGCGATACCAGCGCTCCAGGTGTCAAGAAAGCCGACCGTCTCTTAACGTGATGTGTGCCTTTTAATTCTACTTCAGAATATTATACGAAGTATTTACTATATACACTCCTGGAAATGGAAAAAAGAACACATTGACACCGGTGTGTCAGACCCACCATACTTGCTCCGGACACTGCGAGAGGGCTGTACAAGCAATGATCACACGCACGGCACAGCGGACACACCAGGAACCGCGGTGTTGGCCGTCGAATGGCGCTAGCTGCGCAGCATTTGTGCACCGCCGCCGTCAGTGTCAGCCAGTTTGCCGTGGCATACGGAGCTCCATCGCAGTCTTTAACACTGGTAGCATGCCGCGACAGCGTGGACGTGAACCGTATGTGCAGTTGACGGACTTTGAGCGAGGGCGTATAGTGGGCATGCGGGAGGCCGGGTGGACGTACCGCCGAATTGCTCAACACGTGGGGCGTGAGGTCTCCACAGTACATCGATGTTGTCGCCAGTGGTCGGCGGAAGGTGCACGTGCCCGTCGACCTGGGACCGGACCGCAGCGACGCACGGATGCACGCCAAGACCGTAGGATCCTACGCAGTGCCGTAGGGGACCGCACCGCCACTTCCCAGCAAATTAGGGACACTGTTGCTCCTGGGGTATCGGCGAGGACCATTCGCATCCGTCTCCATGAAGCTGGGCTACGGTCCCGCACACCGTTAGGCCGTCTTCCGCTCACGCCCCAACACCGTGCAGCCCGCCTCCAGTGGTGTCGCGACAGGCGTGAATGGAGGGACGAATGGAGACGTGTCGTCTTCAGCGATGAGAGTCGCTTCTGCCTTGGTGCCAATGATGGTCGTATGCGTGTTTGGCGCCGTGCAGGTGAGCGCCACAATCAGGACTGCATACGACCGAGGCACACAGGGCCAACACCCGGCATCATGGTGTGGGGAGCGATCTCCTACACTGGCCGTACACCACTGGTGATCGTCGAGGGGACACTGAATAGTACACGGTACATCCAAACCGTCATCGAACCCATCGTTCTACCATTCCTAGACCGGCAAGGGAACTTTCTGTTCCAACAGGACAATGCACGTCCGCATGTATCCCGTGCCACCCAACGTGCTCTAGAAGGTGTAAGTCAACTACCCTGGCCAGCAAGATCTCCGGATCTGTCCCCCATTGAGCATGTTTGGGACTGGATGAAGCGTCGTCTCACGCGGTCTGCACGTCCAGCACGAACGCTGGTCCAACTGAGGCGCCAGGTGGAAATGGCATGGCAAGCCGTTCCACAGGACTACATCCAGCATCTCTACGATCGTCTCCATGGGAGAATAGCAGCCTGCATTGCTGCGAAAGGTGGATATACACTGTACTAGTGCCGACATTGTGCATGCTCTGTTGCCTGTGTCTATGTGCCTGTGGTTCTGTCAGTGTGATCATGTGATGTATCTGACCCCAGGAATGTGTCAATAAAGTTTCCCCTTCCTGGGACAATGAATTCACGGTGTTCTTATTTCAATTTCCAGGAGTGTATCTCTGTCCAAATAGTTAGTAAAATTTCACGACACGCCAGTTATGGTAAGATAAATGAAAACTTTATGAATTAAATGACATAATCTACAACGAATTCAAAAATAATTACTTTAGAACATCTTTGTTTTTGCATTTTGCCCAAAATCAAGGCTCCAGTCGCACACTGACACGGCTTAACAACAAATGAAAAGTGTAATTTTTTAAATAGGTACCTGGTGCCAGTATTTTTTAAATATGTCTTTCTTTGTTCATTTGGCCTATATGATATTCTTATTAAGAGAGGCACTTTCTTGGAGACGGAATACTTCTGCGTTACGTTTCTGGTTGTGGTGCCGTGTGATAATATAAAACAAATATTAGTGGATTAAACCGAAGTTTCGGCCACGGTTAAAGTGGCCTTCTCTGTCCATCAACAGACGCAGCAGAAAGCCGTAGAGCTAGAAGAAGGTCACTGTAACCTTTCCCAAAACGTCTGTTTTATCCAGTAATAGTTCGTTTTAGATTATAACGCTGCTCATACCAAGAAAACGTAATGCTTTTAGTTCACTGCACCTATGCTCAGATCTGTGAAATCTGAAATATGAGGTTGCTTTATAGGGAACAGTTGTTCCAACCAAATAATGCGGTATATGGAGACTACAACGTTGCACACAGTGGGAATAGACTCAATTTTGCATGACAAACTGCGACGCGGTCACACACTGAGAGTGTGGTCGATCTATCATGTGAAATACTGGGAAATCCGTTTCATCTTCTTGTGTAGGCTGTCCAGTGTATGGCCTAATCAGAAAAGGTGCCTCATCTGCTAGTGCCTCATTTTATAGCTTTGAGAACAGTGAATTCAGAACGACCTGACACGAAAGGGTGGCGTCACTCTGATGGTCTGTAGCGGATAGGTACTCGGCGCAGGGGGTGGCACCTGACCCTTAACGTAGACAAATGTGATGTATTGCGAATACACAGAAAGAAGAATCCTTTATTGTATGATTATATGATAGCGGAACAAACACTGGTAGCAGTTGCTTCTGTAAAATATCTGGGAGTATGCGTACGGAACGATTTAAAGTGGAATGATCATATAAAATTAATTGTTGGTAACGCGGGTGCCAGGTTGAGATTCATTGGGAGAGTCCTTAGAAAATGTAGTCCATCGACAATGGAGGTGGCTTACAAAACACTCGTTCGACCTATACTTGAGTATTGCTCATCAGTGTGGGATCCGTACCAGGTCGGGTTGACAGAGGAGATAGAGAAGATCCAAAGAAGAACTGCGCGTTTCGTCACAGGGTTATTTGGTAAGGTTGATAGAGTTACGGAGATGTTTAGCAAACTCAAGTGGCAGACTCTACAAGAGAGGCGCTCTGCATCGCGGTGTAGCTTGCTGTCCAGGTTTCGAGACGGTGCGTTTCTGGATGAGGCATAGAATATATTGCTTCCCCCTACTTATACCTCCCGAGGAGATCAGGAATGTAAAATTAGAGAGATTCGAGCGCGCACGGAGGCTTTCCGGCAGTCGTTCTTCCCGCGAACCATACGCGACTGGAACAAGAAAGGGAGGTAATGATAGTGGCACGTAAAGTGCAGTCCGCCACACACCGTTGGGTGGCTTGCGGAGATGTAGATGGTGGTTGTGTGCGTACTTAGCATGGGCTCGTAACTATAGTTAAGTAATTGAGCCATGCGCGCTTTAGGTATCTATTCTAAATCGCAATGTAACATCTCTGATGCCCACCGAGTAACATTCTTCTCAGCGCCTCACAAGACTACTGCTGCGCGTTGACATAAAGCCCCTCCGAATCGGCTCGGCCTCTGTCGCTTGGTTAGCGCTAACCGGAGGAAAGCCATCGAGCAGCTTCGAATGGCGATTATGTGGGCCTTGAAGGCAATAGGCACCTGCCGGAATCGGACCGTATTTTGAACGGGCATCTGCATTACCACACTCGCTTTGATGGAAAACTGGGCGCTCGAATTGCAAGGTGATCTCGGTTTGCCCCTACCGGTTATTCCTTGTGGATACACAGTCAGAGTGGAGAAGTGGAAGCGAATGAACTTGTTTGGTGAGCATCTTATTCTGTGCTGTGGCGTGCTTGCACTCTGTGGTTTAGCCGACCTACTTACAAAGGAGTACCTTACCCTTATCTGCGTCTTTGGCATTTGACCATTGTGCACTGTGGATAATTCACGAAGTTTGTGAGCTGTCTCCAACACGTGATTAGCGAACAGGCAAACTTAGTTTTCTTTCCTTAAATGACCATGATGGGTCTTTGTGTTTTTGATAGTATTTATACACCCATTTGTCAAATTGTCTGGAATGCTAGTTTATGAGTCTTACTTGGTTGTGTTTTAAATATTCCTATTCATTGGGGCTCTAGTACCGATGCCTGACTGAAGTATTATGTGTGCTGCGTAGGTAAAAATATTCTGTTAGTCGAAAGCAGCGGGGCACCTTTGGTTTTAACGTATTGAAAGTTTTATCTTATTGAAAGTTTCATTATGATTGCTAATTTTTTTAACTGTGTTTTTTCTTTTAATTGGAGAGTACCACAAGTTAATTGTAAAATGAATGATATTAGCTCACCAATTACCAGTTGCGTGTCATTCTTTGAATATTTCTTGTTCATGTTTATCAGTCCCAATTTCTCGTACAGTGTGGACCTCTGGTCAAGTAAATTATTTATGCCCATACGTGCTACTGCAACGAGCGGATTCTGATTTCTTGAACTGCTTTTGCAAATATTTTTATTGCCTACTGATTTTATAATGTTTTGTAGTTATGGCTCACTCATATAAGCTGAAGGTAAAACTTACTTTTGCGTTAGTTTTATTAGTATTTAATTTGCCTTATTAAATTCTGTGTTTTAGTGAATACATGTTTGTCCAATACAGGCAGAAGCATAGACACTGCGGAGTTCAAAATCGAATGACTTAATATTATACAATATCAAATTGTAATATTCTTATAGTGCACTGGTTAAAGTTCCCAGGCAATAAAATATGTGGTCACTGATCTGTGTTAATAAGTGAAAAAATGTCTTTTCTGGTGCAGATGTTATATTTTATTAATCTGCAGCTTACCGTTCCCAGATTCTTGCCAGCTACACTGTTCCAATAATTAATCAGTAAATAGTCTTAGAGTGAAAGTGCGTAGAGAAAGACATGCATAGTGTGAGAGTATTTTTTTATTCTATTTTAATTATCTTTTATTATTTTCAAGCCTATGTGGTTACGAGTGGCACAAATTCTAGACGGATAGCTCTTGTGGTAAATAGAAAATTATTTCAAAAGTCATTGCTAATAGCCAAGCAATCTACGTGTACTAATCCTGAGTACAGTCAAGGAAAGCGCTATTAATGGACCTGCGACATATTGTGTGCAAGGAACAAAACTACAAAAGCCTCAAGATCAGTGGAAAGAACATTCGCGAGATATGTCAAAAAGTGTTCAATTGCATCTGCAACAGACGCGTGGAATGCCTGTCCTTACATCTGGCCCACATCACCATGTTTTCGTCGGTAATGACAAATGAAGTTGTTGTAAAGTGACTCTGAAACTAAAGAGAAATTTTACTGGAACCCGGATTCGCCGTAACCCACAAAAGGTCGCCCTGACCCCACTGGCCATTTAGACAAGCTTCCCAGGCGACTCAAATTCTCAAGTGCTTCATTTTCCCCGTTGCTCACAGCCTCAATGTATTTCGGCAACTGGACGAACAATGGTATGCATGACCACTGAAACTGTCGTACCGCCCGTCGCGGCGTATCTGTATAACTAAATGTGTGTTGTCTGTTCTTCTGTACCTGTCGGAACGATCACACACCACACATACAAATGTATGAACTGATTCTGGCCGTGGAAGCTTACGTAGTTACATCGCTTCCTTTTGTGTAAGGCATGTTACAAACCAGTATAAATTGTACTGCAGGCTGTCCAGACTAGAGGCGCACAAAAACTTCCTTTATATTTCAGCGACTATGAAAATTTATAGCTATATTTGTCCAGCGTTGTACATAGGAGCTGAAACACTTTTATGCATGTTGGTTCAGTTCAGTGTGAACACCATTTGTAGCTCGACAAATATCAAAACGGTACTCGACACTCCCCACATGTACAGAAGAATGAATGGTTTAATGGCTTCTACTATGGCGTAGATCGATTGCCTCGAATATACCATACCTCAAACCCTTGTTTTGTAAACAATGTCCTTGATAAACCCCCATGCACTGAAATCCAGAGAATTCAGATCGGGGGACCGAGAAGGCCGGGCAATGGGATCTCACCTTCAGATACAGTGCTCAGGAAACGTCTCATGGAGAAATGTAAGAGACCCATAACAGTGGGGGCGGGGGCACGATCCTGCTGGTGGCATATGTGAAACTGCTCAGTTCGCCAACACACCGAGATAGGTGTGGTCTGTCACTGACGTGCATGTGCCATGCGACTCGGTGTTCATGAAACAATGAGGATCACTCCTTGTAAAGTGTGTTCATCGACTGCGTGTCTTTTTCATTTTTATTTTGATCTATACTTATCTATTTATTTATTGCTGAATGGCTTGATGCGGCCCGTCACTAGTTCCTCTCCTGTACCAGTCTCTTCATCTCAGAGTAGCCATTGCAACCAACGTCCTCAATTATTTACTGGGTGGTTTTCATCCTCTGTCTTCCGCAACAGCTGTTACCCCTTACAGCTCCTTCTAGTACTATGGAAGCTATTCTCTAGTGTCTTAACAGATGTCCTACCAACCTGACCCTTATTATTGTCAGAGTTCTTCATATATTTCTTGTCAATTCTGCGGAGAACCTCCTCATACATTGCATTATTAGTTCGCCTAATTTTCAGCATTCTCCTGTAGCACCACATCCCAAATTCTTCGATTCTCTTCTGTTCCATTTTCCTCACAGTCCGTATATCACTACCATACAATTCTGCGCTTCACAAGTACATTCTCTGAAATTTCTTCCTCAAATTAAAGCTACCGTTTGATACTAGTACATTTACCTTGGCCAGGAATGACCTTTTTGCCACTGATAATCTTTTTTATGTCCTTCTTTCTCCGTCCGTCATGGATTATTGTGCTGGCTAGATATCAGAATTCCTTAACTTCGTGTACTTAGTGATAACCAATTATGACTTAAATTTGTCGCCATTCACATTTCTGCTACTCTTCGTTACTTTCGTCTTTCTTCGATTTACTGTTAATCTGTATTCTGTACTGATTAGACCGTTCATTCCGTTTAACAGATCCTGTAATTCTTCTTCACTTAGCAATGTTATCAGTTAATCGTATCATTGATATCCTTTCACCTTGAATTTTAGTTCCAGTCTTGAACCTTTCTTTCATTATCTATCAGTGCCTCTTCGATGTACAGATAGAACAGTAGGGACAGAAGTGTAAATCCACGTCTTACACCCTTTTTAAACCGAGCACTTCGTTCTTGGTCCTCCACTCTTATTTTTCCCTTTGCTTCTTGTACTTGCTATGTATTACCCGTCTTTCCCTATAGCTTGCCCCTATTTTTCTCAGAATTTCGTATTTATCCAACAACATAAAATGTCGAGTTCTTTTGTTATAAGGATTTGTTTGTGCATACCTGTAGCCCATATTGGGATCATCGGAAGTCGCACTGAACAGATTAGCCTACTTGGCAGTAGGCGCGCTGCTATCGCAGCGTGCACCCAAAATCAGTACGCATGGCGTGAGCATTGTGTGGTCTATTCCTTCACTGTGCACGCCTGTCAGGCAGAGGCCACATCCGAGGCTTACGCAGCCGCCGCCGACACCGTGGGACTGAGGCGCCAGCTCCACGCGGCATTAGGTGCCGGCTGCTGCTCCGAGGTGGCGCCTAACGACCGGCCACCCGCAATTCAGTTAGGCGCTCCAGGCGGCTGGCCGGCAGGGGCCCGATTGCCCACAGCCGCCGCCACTGCCTCCACCGCAGCTGCAGCGGCCGCACCGGTGCCAGCTACGCTGCAAATTATCGGACGGGCAGCCGCGGCCGCCATTACGCGTGATGAGTCTCTCTGCGTCCCGCTAATTTAAGCCTTTCCTCCGGGCGAAAGGGGCCAGCCCACTGTTGCTGCGGCCTAATCACGGCTGATGCTCGAGCACTCCGTCCGCACAGAGTACCCCACGGAACACTTCGCCGCTTCTCTGCTCTCCTGGATCTGCAACTCCGGGTTTCAAATTTCTCTTCACTCTGTGGCTTCCACCGACAACGGTACAGGTAAATCTCGTTCTACGCGATACTCGCGTTCAGCGGAATCGCCGTGCATACCGAATTCGTGTAAGAGAGTCGTTTTATACGTAAAATATGACGTTAAGTTCTCGTTTAGTCACATTTCTCTCGGCCAGGAATGATCTTTTTGCCAGTGCTAAACTTTTTTATGCCCTCCTCGTCCGTCAGGGATTATTTATCAAAAATAACCATTAGCATCTTTCTGAAACGCGTTTTAATGCAAAATTTATACCCTTGGAAACTTAACACTGAATCACACAATAATATGCTAACATCACTATTCCGTTTCAAATGAACTCGACCCTACCCATGTCACAATCCTTTAGAACACTACGAATTCGAAAGTGGTAGTTAAAAGTGGTTCTAATTTACCATCCCTTGCAGCATTTACTCTGAAAAGGGTACATCGGTCTTTGGCAGCCTTAAATCCAGGTGCTGTTTCAGTAGAAGTGAACGTGCATCTAGGCATCTGCTTCCAAAACCGCTTCATCAAGTTTGGAAACATGCCTCGCAGTATAGCCTTTTCATGTCATAATTTCATCAAACCTCTTTTTAAATTTCTCGGCTCCAGTACCGTCTGCCACAGCTGCATCTACTGTCATTTTAATGTTGTGAAAGGCAAAACTATGCCTGAAGCTATCAAACTAACCAAAGCTGGCCGAGACAGGTGCTGGATCATCCTCTTCTTTCGTTAAAACTGCCAACAAGCTCTTGGTCTTAGACTGAATATCAGCTCCAGAGAGAGGCATGTGCTGTTGGTTGTGGGGCTCAATCCAACGGCTTACCATGTTTTCTATTCTTTCCATTGCCTGTGAGCGAGATTTGGTCACTGTAGTCATTCTTAAAGTAAGTTGAACAGTGAGCAGTTTTTCATGCTGATTCCGCATTATCGAGAACAGTTCTCATAGCGGACTCACGAAGTCCGAAAACTGTGCAGACAGTTTCTGCGAACTGTGTCTTGACGTTGTTCTAAGAGCAATAGGATGGTGCAGTTATTTTTTGTGTACTATGCGTATCCTATTTTTGTAATAATAGTGGAGGTTAAAAATGATTAAAGTGAATAATAAAATAAATCACAGTTTCGGTCCTAATGCTGCTCCTTCCCACCAAGCTACAACGCTGCGCCTTCATGTTCCTGGTTTTTGCCAACTATTCTATTTGTCCTGGTTTGGCTCCAGACAGTTGCACGTAATGTTCATAACATACTGATTCTCACGAAAAGAAACAAATGTCGGCACAGATATGCTGCTCTCCATTTGGCTGTGTATCAAGATGTTTCATAAAAGCTCCCTCAGGCATAAAGACAAAAGTATTGCTTCCAACACTCGTTGAGTCATTCCTGGAGTTTCAGCACTAAATCTAAAAACAGTTAATGTTAAAGGTAATTAATATAGTTCAAAAACTGGTTCAAATGGCTCTGAGCACTATGGGACTTAACTTCTGAGGTCATCAGTTCCCTAGAACTTAGAACTACTTAAACCTAACTAACCTGAAGACATCACACACATCCATGCCCGAGGCAGGATTCGAACCTGCGACCGTAGCGGTAGCGCGGTTCCAGACTGTAGCGCCTAGAACGGCACAGCCACTCCGGCCGGCTATTAATATAGTTCTGTGGCTATGCTGTTACATTTAGGATGTTGTGTCAAAGAGTGACTGAGAGAACCATTGACGTGATGTTATAGAAGTAAGCCATTACACACCCTTATAACATGCTACCATCCTCTGTAGCCGAGTTTGTTAATGTATGCTTTTGCGGTGGCGTTCGGCTCGAATGTAGCTGGTTCGAATTTTCATCACCAAGAAATTTTTACCGCCAGTATTTTACAGGCACGATGAGAGTTGAGGTGTCGCAAGACTTCGTGCAAATGTAGTAAACTATATAACATCTCTCTGCATTGTGTGTTGTGGGGTGACGTTAGTGTGTCCGATTCGTTGGATGGGGCTGCTGCACACCGAGGCACCATTTTATCTGATTGAGAATGGTTGGGTACATTGAAGCACGGAGTTCCAATCCCACCCTTCTCTGTGTCATCGTCATCAACATCGAAACACCATAATTAAACTCCACATGCACGCATCACAACCACTTACTCTCAACAAATGCATGGAAGATGTAACTTTCACACTTTGCGAAGACAAGGTTCCTTTCTCAATTATAGGGTCCAGCATAGAACTCGGTGTGTCCTAGCCAACAATGATATAGCAGCTTTTAAAAAATTGTCATATTGCTAGTTGAAATTACTCGACCTTAGTACATATTTGAATAATAATTTATTGTGTCGCAATCGCTTACGTAGTATACAGTGTGTAGCAGAAATGTTGTGACAAACTTATGAGGGTTGTAGAGGGAACATGTCTGGAAACATCATTCAGCGACGCTATAGAGCTTCGAAGTTATAGGCACTGCCGCCTGGCACTAGGCCACTTGTTCGGCAGCAAATGTGACTCTGTACTGTAGACTGACGCACCATAGGCAGGACGTCTGGCAATACCTAACTGCTGCCTAGAAAGGCCTTGTCTCCTATGAATGCGATGCTGTGTTGCCTCTGTGGAAGACGGTTTCGGGCACCTGTTTCTATCGGTAGTTTATTTTTCTCCTGGAATCCTATAAAATAAATATGTTTTTCAATACAATAAAAAATAACCTGCAGACAGAAACCCGTGTCCGAAACTGTCAACCGAGGAAGCTACAAAGCATCACATTCACAAGAGACAGGGCCTTTCTTCGCAAAAGCTAGCTTCACCTCCTCCACTGGCGATTTGAACAACGTTCCGCATATTTACTGTCAGCGTACCAAGAGGTGGCCTAGTGGAAAGAGGCGATACCTGTAACTTCGATGCCCTGTAATGTCATTGGAAGACACTGCCGGACACTGGTTCCTGTCCTCGATTTGTTCCTCAAGACACCCTCTACAACCCCTCGATATTTGTCACAACATTTCTGGGACGCCCTCCATAAAATATTCACATTACTGGTTTTGGCAAGTAGCTACTATCTTCAGATATCGTTAATCCACTAAAAAGATTCGGTCGGATATATAACAAATACAGTTAGGCTTCCTGAAAACCATGAAGCCATCTAAAATATTTCAATACAATATCGCCAAGGGTAATGTCTTCTTGGTCCTGTCGAAACCGGTTGTGAATATTTTATATATAAATTTAAGAGGTCGACACACAAAAAATTATTACACAAAATTGCCACACGATAATTTCTTTATCAGTCGGTTTCTGTTTTGATTATCTGGTGCACTTTTCGATGTGAAACGTCCCTATATTCAAGTCTTTGAGGACCAGAAATGCATCGAGTTGTAGGTGAGAATGCTTGCATGAAGGTAACAAAAACATAGATTACAACATAATCTGCTGAGACCTGACAATGATTTATCCTTGGTCTGTTTGTGAATACGTTAGCACGCTTTTCAGCACAAGAAACTAAGCATCTAAATTTCCTATGTCTCTTCCGAATTCTTCATAGCAGATTCAACACTACGATATTAGTTAGTAACTTTGAGTCACCTCGATATTTCAAAAGACTTAATTCATCAATAATCATTAAACAGTTCAAGATCTCATGTTAGGTTCTCTTTGATATAAAAGGAAAAGGACTGACGTAACGGCTGTACGCACGTTCGTGAGGCGTCTGACATGTATGGTGATTCCCGGAGGATAAAATCAAATAGCAACAGATTTTCTTGGTAGTCTTTACAAACCTTTATTCGCAGGCATTAAACTGTAATTAACCTTTTAAGTAAATATCTTAATTCAAGAAATATGCATGCACAGTATCTTAATTCAGAAAAGGAGCATGAGCAGCATTGCACTTGATTTTTAAATGTTACTTCGTGAAGCTGCTCGGTGGGTCGATGTACTCTTTCGTCGAAAGAAATACCTGTATTCTGCGACGGCAGTTGGAAAGTTCATCTGTAAATAGGACATATGGCTGACCAGAATAAAGGAAAAAATTTACATTTAACTGTACAACACAATCTTAATTAATTACAAACTCTGCCGTAAATTGATATCTTCCGGCAGCAGCAATATTTTGTTTCATTTCAGTAATTAATGATTAACTGTGTACAAAACCAGCAAAAAATTAATGAATACGGAGGTAAAAGGATACGTTATTCCAAACATGTTGGTTAGCAGTACTCAGGCCATATCACTTGTGGTGGATATTCCAACAAATTATTTATCTTAGACACAAAGAATTCAAGAAATGAAAACTCATGTCATGGTAATTCTGGTAAAGAATACATATTCTGACTTCTCTATCTCCTTTGAAACCAAGACATCAGACGGCAAACGCTAAAAGCTGCTAAAAACATATATATATGTGTGTGTGTGTGACATTGCTGACTACGTATTCATAAAATGGACGGAGTAGTTGCATTAACTTCTATTTTTATCAAAGATAAACATGTCACATATTTTAATATCAAATATTAGCCTCGTAACACACCTAAGCAATTTCGGATCGCTCTGTAAAATAAATGAACTCTAGTGTAGTCTTAGGTCAATACTAGCGCTTATCGTGGATGAAAGAAAGCAACGAAATTTTCTGAGGTTCGACCTAACCTGTTAGCGTTTTGTTTGTAATCTACTTTTAAACGTACGTATATTCCGGTAAGTAAAGTTCCTTTGATGGTGAATTCATGATGTATTACCTTCATTGCCAGTGATAACAGATTCTGGTATTCGTAGAACAGCACTCTTCTTCACAGCTGTCCATGTAAGCATTAATAAAGCTATCTTATATACGAACTGGGCGTAACTGAACTGGATCGACACTCTCGACATGACAGTAGAGTAATTATGTTTATTGTTTATACAAGCATAGCCACAATCATATTCAATTATTAAAATAGTCATAAATGTGGGACAAATTTTACCATAGTGTCAATTAAGTTTTTTTTTTCTTTTCCTTCTTTCTTTATTTTACTTTTACTGCAAAGAAATTGATACATATATTTTTCATCAGAGAAATAACCATGAGATTTAAGGGAATCCACTTAATGACTCGACCTAACTAACCAAAGGACATCACATACATCCATGCCCGAGGCAGGATTCGAACCTGCGACCGTAGCAGTCGCGCGGTTCCGGACTGAAGCGCCTAGAACTGCTCGGCCACCGCGGCCGGCCTTGTAGCAGAGGGAACGATTATTTTATGAACAATTACTTTTATCAGGTAATTATTAGCAACTGTTATTCTTCAACTCCAATTTATTTTAAATGTGATAACTAATAATTTAATGATAATTATCGTGAATCTCGGATATTAAAGATAAATCTTGTTTCTTGTAACGCTAAGGTACGCTCAGAAAACAAGACTGAACCTTCACTTCGCTTCTGTCTCTAAGTAATGTGACTACAGGCTTTTCTGAGAAACAACACACAGCCACATGAAACTTCCGTTTCTTGTAATTTTATTTCATTCGATTGTTTATAAATAAAGTAGCTTCTCAAAGTTCAACCGTTATGGCATTTTTATAATATTCCCTGTAACGATTAAGTGCAAGAGAATGTTTATGATTCCACAATGAAGGAAGAATAATTATGAGATTATCACATATCGGGGACAAAAGGAAGAAACCACAGTTGCCACGACTATATTTTACGAAAATAAGAAAGAATAATATGAAGAAGATAAGCAAAGCTACCTAAAGTATTCGTAATTTTGTACTGAAATATATGACACCTTAACCTTGTGAAAGAAAAAAAGTATTTCTTTTCCTTTTTAGCATCACACAGCGGCTACGTAAGTCCCTCCTCCTGAATCGATGATCATAGCTTAGTCCTTGCAACGTAATTTTTGGCTCTTTGTTTGCAATAAACATATAATGTTTTATTATGTTCATTTGTCAGATCTTTCTGTTTTGCCGTTGCATTGCTTCACCGAAATTTTTATTAGACAAATGAATCACGTCATCTAATCATACTAAACTAAACGAATCGCGAAGCTTAATTCAAATGTTTGAGGTAAATCAGCATTGTAACATTTCCTGTGGTTGTACAGCGTATTTCACGATCCGTTGTATGTCTTATCAGTATATTGCATACTTTATATCACTTGGAAACAGTTTGTCAGTTCGTGTTATCTCATTTCAGATGTTTTGATACTGATGCAACCAAACACTGGAAGTGCCGATGGTTACCAGATATGTATTTTGATTTGGTATTTTCCTATCTGTTGCTTATGGAGTTCAAAACGCTTTTCTTACTGCACTGCAATAAATCACCTGTGATTTCTGTGATATACATGATATTATTAGCGTACACGTATATCCATGGCACCCCTTGTCTTGAATAATGATGTGTGCTGAAAATCAACAAGCGTAGGAGAGTTGTCATTAAAGCTCAAACACAGAACTGTAGTGTGATAGACGGCAAACACCCATAACTGTTTGATGATACTGTTCAGCGACTGTTGCGAAAACCTATTATATGTTATTGCCTACTCGCTCCAAAAGAAATTGCATGGAACCGATATGGGGAATATTTCATGGCAAGTTGTCCATCTCTAAGAAAGGTACCATCGTGAAGTCTACATCGAGTTTCGCTGTCGGAATCTGTAAAAAATGTATTTGAAAGTCCTCGGAAAGTTTGGTTGTATTTAAAGTCAGTGAGTTGAACTATATCTTCCATTTAGGCTCTCGTGGATTTGTTTGAAGCTGAAAATGAGGCCGGCCGGTGTGGCCTAGCGGTTCTGGGCGCTTCAGTCTGGAACCGCGCGACCGCTACGGTCGCAGGTTCGAATCCTGCCTCGGGCATGGATGTGTGTGATGTCTTTAGGTTAGTTAGGTTTAAGTAGTTCTAAGTTCTAGGCGATTGATGACCTCAGATGTTAAGTCCCATAGTGCTCAGAGTCACTTGAACTCGAAAATGAGGACAACAAGTAAGGAGCAGAAACTTCGTTCAGGTTTAAAGAAAATACACTGCGGAGTTAGGATTTTCATACCTTGCCAGTTTTTGAACCCCGGCCATTAAAAAAACCAAAAAAGACGACTTGAACCCCTGACGAAATTCCTATTAAGTCTTAGACGGAATACTCTGCGGAATTTATGGCTCTAAGCACTATGGGACTTAACGTCTGAGATCATCAGTCCCCTAGACTTAGAACTACTTAAACCTAGCTAACCTAAGGACATCACACAAATCCATGCCCGAGGAAGGATTCGAACCTCCGACCGTAGCAGCAGCGCGGTTCCGGACTGAAGCGGCAAGAAGCGCTCGGCCAAAGCGACCGGCTGCGGAATTTATCTCGCACATAATCAAGGTAACTGGAAAATAGCGGAGGTCACTATGTTTTACGGGAGTCGTGAGGAAAAAAAAATGGACATATATAATAATGGCTGAGGATTAAAGCATACTCGATGTGTGGTGTCACCGCCAGACGCCACACTTGCTAGGTGGTAGCCTTTAAATCGGCCGCGGTCCGTTAGTATACGTCGGACCCGCGTGTCGCCACTGTCAGTGATTGCAGACCGAGCGCCGCCACACGGCAGGTCTAGAGAGACTTCCTAGCACTCGCCCCAGTTGTACAGCCGACTTTGCTAGTGATGGTTCACTGACAAATTACGTTCTCATTTGCCGAGACGATAGTTAGCATAGCCTTCAGCTACGTCATTTGCTACGACCTAGCAAGGCGCCATTATCAATTGCTATTTATCTTGTGATGCATGTACCGTCAGACCGATGTTCACCAGTTATGGATTAAAGTTAAGTATTCCAGAAGCTACGTACTTTTTTTACTAGACTCAACTCCTTTAACTGTTCCAGACCTCACGCCAGCCTGCGTGAGCTTAAACGCGTGCCTTTCGGCTACCTCATAGTGGCTTGGCTGTCTTGCCAAGTCACAACACGATGACCTAAGCCATACATGCTGTTTCCGGATGAAAAAAAACTTCTCTCTGAATAACAATACTCTAATGTAACACTGCTCCCTTCTGCAACACACGATTTCTTGCAAAGAGTTAAGACAGTTAGGTAGGTGTATCATACTTCAAACTCTTTTATTTCTGTTTCAATGCTAAGTGTTATCACTGTTTAAATGTAGTTACTGAAGAAAAGCGCACATTCACAACAGATGTAATTTTCAATAGTATAAATCACTGTCCATTAACAACATACATACATCTAGACCTTCAGTGTTTAGCCATACTAAGCCAACAGCTATTACTGATGTCCTCTAAGAGCCTAGAGGAAACCTGAGCATAGTACTTCTGTTCTTTTATCCGTGTAATGTATTTCGTTCAACTGATACAGGCATATTTTGCAATGAGGTAGGGCCACTACCACGACAGAAGATTAAAAAATCTAGAAATACTGGTCTTCGATTATAATGCGACTGCGAAAATCGCGAAATAGACCTTTTACAGTGACACAAAGGAGGCTAGACGCTGCTGTCGGTCAGTGGACTTGAACACGCACAGGAATGATTTGATTTCAAAGTTACTACCCTGTAGAATATTGCTCAAGTGTGTGGAATTCGTACTGAGTAGGACTAACAGGTGATACTAAATGTATGCAGATAAGGGCAACACGAATGGTCCCAGGATTGTTTCCCCTGTGGAAGACTGGTACCAAACTAGCAGAGAGTTCAAGATAAATGCAAACCATTCCGGGAAAGCTTACTTGCAAAATTTCATGAATCAACCTTAAACGATGAATCTAGAAACATACTCCAACCCCATACAAATCACTCTCGAACGGATCGATTAGACAAGCTTAATGTGCATGCAGAACTATTCTTCCTGTGCTCCACGCGGAACGGGAGGAAGCTGCACTGACTGGTACAAAAGGAAATATTCTCTGCTATGCGCTTCACTGTTGATTGCCGCGTATGGATGTAGATGTACACTACTGTCCATTAAAATTGCTACACCACGAAGATGACGTGCTACAGGCGCGAAATTTAACCGACAGGAAGAAGATGCTGTGATATCCAAATGATTAGCTTTTCAGAGCATTCACACAAGGTTGGGGCCGGTGGCGACACTTACAACGTGCTGACAAGAGGAAAGTTTCCACCGATTTCTCATACACAAACAGCAGTAGACCGGCGTTGTCTGGTCAAACGTTGTTGTGATGCCTCGTGTAAGGAGGAGAAATGTATACCATCACGTTTCCGACTTTGTTAATGGTCGGATTATAGCCTATCGCGATTGCGGTTTATCGTATCGCGACATTGCTGCTCGCGTTGGTCGAGATCCAATGATTGTTAGCAGAATATGGAATCGGTGGGTTCAGGAGGGTAATACGGAACGCCGTGCTGGATCCGAACGGCCTCGTATCACTAGCAGTCGAGATGATAGGCATCTTATCCGCATGGCTGTAACGGATCGTGCAGCCACGTCTCGATCGCTGTGTCAACAGATGGGTACGTTTGAAGAAACAACAACCATCTGCACGACCAGTTCGACGACGTTTGCAGCAGCATGGACTATCAGCTCGGAGACAATGGCTGCGGTTACCCTTGACGCTGCATCACAGACAGGAGCGCCTGCGGTGGTGTACTCAACGACGAACTTGGGTGCACGAATGACAAAACGTCATTTTCCCGGATGAATCCAGGTTCTGTTTACAGCATCATTATGGTCGCATCCGTGTTTGGCGACATCGCGGTGAACGCACATTGGAAGCATGTATTCGTCATCGCCATACTGACGTATCACCCGGCGTGATAGTATGGGGTACCATTGGTTACACGTCTCGGTCACGTCTTGTTCGCATTGACGGCATTTTGAACAGTGGTTGTTCTGGGTACTGATTTCTCAAGATCTATGCATCGAAATTGCTTGAAAATGTAATCACATGTCAGTTGTAGTATAATATATTTGTCCAATGAATAGCCGTTTATCAACTGAATTTCTTCCTGGTGTAACAATTTTAATGGCCAGTAGTGTAGATATTCGCATCTGCGGCGAGCACCCGGTGCAGATTTATCGAAAGTAAGTGCAGTGTGAGAGGTGATATATTCATCTTTTCCTATCGTTGGCGATCAGCGGAACTCGCGCCGACTGTTGGACGAGGTACAGGGAGCAGGTGGTAGCGGCGGGCTTTTAGAGAGGGCAGTGGTTGCGCGTTGTTAATGCAACGTGACGGCATGGCCGGGCCCGCACTTTAAAAGCGGGCGGGCACCGCACGCTGGCGCGCCAGTAATTTGATTTCGCGGCGAAAGTAATTTCGCGACCGACGCCGGCCGCGCTCGAGTGGCGGTCGAGAGTCGCGGGCGGGACGCACCGGTCGTGGCGCGCGGGACGGGGCCGGCCGCCCTCCGCTCTGCGCCGCTTGTTTGTTTTTCATTTCGGCGCGGCCGCGGGCGGCGCGTCAGTGCGTACACGCAACCACGCATGCTGCCGCGCCTCGCACAGCCAGCCGGCGTGTGTACGCAGCGCGCGGCACACTGCAGGAGGCGAAGTGCTCCTCTGCCTCGCTTGACCACGGGGCGCCGGAGCAATTACTGAGGCCCACCATAGACACACACACACCCACACACCCACACACACACACACACACACACACGCGCGCGCGCGGTTACTCCTCTCTGATGTCCACTAATTTAGTGCGAGCAGTGCTGTGTACGTCTCGTCCATCTGGCAGGCATCTTCGAGTTTTCCTGTCTCTCTCTGTGTGTGTATGTGTGTGTGTGTGTGTGTGTGTGTGTGTGTGTGTGTGTGTGTGTGAACTACTCGGTTTGCTTCGCTTCTCAGCATACGTGTCCACAACAGCGCCACGCGTACGTACACCTGTAGGACCTTAGGACTAGTCCCTCAAAGTTTGCATTGGACATACAAACAGAACAGATAATGTCTTTGCGAAAGAAATCTTCAGACTAAAAGAAACTTCGGTCATATGCCATGGGAGCATTGTAGGACCATTACTTTCCACAGTATGCAGGGCGTTCGGAAATTCCCGTTACAAACTTTCAGAACTTGTAGAGGGATTAAGTACATAATATTCTGAAAGGGGACACGTGCGGAAACGTACTGTTACCGTGCTACAGCCGTCTGCGAGGTTGGTGCGCAACAGCATTGTCATGGTTCATTCGGATTATCTGAGGTCATTTGACGTCTATCGTACCTCTGTAACCTTATTAGAGCCTCATTCACATTTCTGTGACTGTTAGAGCAACATGGCTGAGTGCTTGTCTGCGGAATACACCGACATGATCCTTCTGAATGAGGAAGTTCACGGTAATAGCTGAGCAGCTCGTCGTCTTGATGAAGATAGTTCTCGACGACCTCCAGATCTTTTGCGCCACAATTACCCAACGATTTCGAGAAAGGGTACCTTCAGCTGGCGTAACTGTGATGATCCAAGAAGACGCCGCACACCCAAATTGGAAGAGGGGTTACTGCATGACGTTGAAGATAACATGTCAACAAGTACACGAACAATTTCTTTGGCTATTAATGAGTGAAACTGTAAAACAATTTTCGTACTGGATCACGCCTGATCAATTACTTATAAAAACTGATCGCGTTACCAACGTTTTTCCATACGGCCGTAGCACGGAAATAGTATGTTTCCGGACATGGATTGAAATCTTTAATACACACATCAAATAAAGTTTTGCATCACCTCGGTGCCGAGAGTTCCGGAACGTGAACAGAAAATTGGAACAAAGATCAACATAAACATCATTTACCCCATTTTTAGTGCTCATGAAAACCACACATGGCATGTTGTACCACCATACAGCGAGACCTTCAGAGGTGGTGGTCCAGGTTTGCTGTACACACCGGTACCTCTAATACCCAGTAGCACGTCCTCTTGCATTGATGCGTGCCTGTATTCGTTGTGACATACTATCCACAAGTTCATCAAGGTACTGGTGGTGCAGATTATCCCACTCATCAACGGCGATTCGTCGTAGATCCTCAGAGTGTTTGGTGGGTCACGTCGTCCATAAACAGCTCTTTTGAATCTATCCCAGGTATGTTCGATAGGGTTCATGTCTAGAAAACACGCTCGCCACTCTAGTATAGCGATGTCGTTATCCTGAAGGAAGTCGTCAATGAAGACGAATGCCTTGCCAAAATGCTGCCCATTTGGTTGCACTATCGGTCGGAGGATGACATTCACGTATCGTACAGTCGTTACCCCACATAATACCACCCCAAAACAGCAGAGAATCTCCACCTTGATGCACTAACTGGACAGTGTGTCTAAGGCGTTCAGCCTAAGCGCATTGCCTTCAAACGTGTCTCCGACGATTGTCTGGTTGAAGGCATTTGTGACACTCATCGGTGAAGAGAAGGTGATTCCAATCCTGAGCGTGCCATTCGGCATGTTGTTGGACCCATCTCTACCGCGTTGATGGTGTCGTGGTTGCCAAGATGGACTTCGCCATGGACATCGGGAGAGAAGCTACGTAACACAACGTCCTGTAGCTGCACGAAAAGCATTATTCAACATAGTAACGTTGCTGTCAGAGTTCCTACGAACCATAATCCGTAGGTATCAGTCATCCACTGCAGTAGTAACCCTTGGGCAGTCTGTCTCTCTGTATTTCCACCATGTCCAAAAACATCTCTTTGATACATTCCAAGACTCCTGAATTCTTCTCTTGTTGAGAGCCCTTCCTGGCACAAAGTAACAATGCGGAAGCGATCGAATCGCGGTATTGACCGTCTAGGCAATACGGGCTGTGGACCTCCTTCCTGGTGGAATGACTGGAATTGATTGGCTGTCGGACCCCCTCCGTCTAATAGGCGCTGCTCATGCACGGTTGTTTACATCGTTGGGCGGGTTTAGTGACATCTCTGAACAAAGTGACTGGGTCTGTGACACAATAGCCACAGTCAACGTCTATCTTGAGGAGCTCTGGGATACGAGGTGATGCAAAACTTTTTTTGATGTGTGTATTATCAACGCACTCCCCTCTACAGTTCCTAGAAGTCTGTAACGGGGATTTCCGAACAGCCATATCTGTAAATTTTCCTTTAGGAGTGGTCGGTTTCCTGACCGATTAAAGTACTCGGTAGTGAAGCCATTTTATAAAAAGGGAGACAGGGATAATGTTGACAATTATAGACCTATTTCTATGCCATCGGTGTTTGCTAAAGTTATCGAGAGGGTTGTATATACAAGGTTACTGCAGCATTTAAATTCACATAATTTGCTGTCAAATGTACAGTTTGGTTTTAGAAATGGCTTAACAACTGAAAATGCTATAGTCTCTTTTCTCTGTGAGGTTTTGGACGGATTAAATAAAAGGTTGCGAACGTTAGGTGTTTTCTTTGATTTAACGAAGGCTTTCGACTGTGTTGACCACAAAATATTACTGCAGAAGTTGGAACATTATGGAGTAAGGGGAGTAGCTTACAATTGGTTCGCCTCCTACTTTAAGAACAGAAAGCAGAAGGTAATCCTCCGCAATATTGAGAGTGGTAATGATGTTCAGTCCCAATGGGGCACTGTTAAATGGGGCGTTCCCCAAGGGTCGGTGCTGGGGCCACTGCTGTTTCTTATTTATGTAAATGATATGCCTTCCAGTATTACAGGTGATTCAAAAATATTTCTGTTTGCTGATGACACCACCTTGGTAGTGAAGGATCTTGTGTGTAATATTGAAACATTATCAAATAATGTAGTTCATGATATAAGTTCGTGGCTTGTGGAAAATAATTTGATGCTAAATCACAGTAAGACTCAGTTTTTACAGTTTCTAACCCACAATTCAACAAGAACTGACATTTTAATCAGATAGAATGGGCATGTTATAAGCGAGACGGAACAGTTCAAGTTCCTAGGCGTACGGATAGATAGTAAGCTGTTGTGGAAAGCCCATGTTCAGGATCTTGTTCAGAAACTAAATGCCGCTTTATTTACCATTAGAACAGTATGTGAAATAAGTGACATTTCAACACGAAAAGTAGTATACTTCGCATATTTTCATACGCTTATGTCATATGGTATTATTTTTTGGGGTAATTCTTCTGATTCAAAAAGGGTATTTTTGGCTCAAAAACGGGCTGTTCGAGCTATGTATGGTGTACGTTCGAAAACCTCTTGTCGACCCCTATTCAATAGTCTGGGAATTTTGACATTGCCCTCACAGTATGTATTTTCTTTAATGTCGTTTGTTGTTAGCAATATTAGCTTATTCCCAAGAGTTAGCAGCTTTCCCTCAGTTAATACTAGGCAGAAATCAAATCTGCATGTGGAATGCACTTCCTTGACTCTTGTGCAGAAAGGAGTGCAGTATTCTGCTGCATCCATTTTCAATAAGCTACCACAAGAACTCAAAAATCTTAGCAGTAGCCCAAACACTTTTAAGTCTAAACTGAAGAGTTTCCTCATGGCTCACTCCTTTTATTCTGTCGAGGAGCTCCTGGAAGAGCTGAAAAATTAAGCAAATTCCAGTGTTACATTCTTGATTTTCTTTATTTAAACTAACGACTTGTCGCTTGAATATGTTTCTTATATTTCATTTTATCTGTTTCTACAATCGTGTTATAATTTCATGTATTGACTCGTTCCATGACCATGGAGACTTCTCCTAAATGTGGTCCCACGGAACAATAAATAAATAAATAAATAAATAAAATAAAAAATGCGGATAGCGTCTGAAGTTCTATGAGGCCTTTGGATGATGGTACTGTTGTATATAGAGTAATCACGGCTCTAGATAACTGTAGCGAAATGCTGGTAGATCTGTAGAGGATCGACTATCGGTGCATGGATCAGCAGTTGACAATCAAATGTAACGTATTGCGCGGTAATACAAAGACCCATTATTGTATGATTACACGATTCCAGAACAATCGCTGGAAGCAATCACACCCATGAGATATATAGGAGGACGCGCACGGTGCGATTTGCAGTGGAACGATCATAAAATGCAACTGCAACTACGGCAGGTAGCAGGCTGAATTATTTGTTTGCTTAAATTTATAGATTTACGGGCCGTGTCCATTCAGCCACCTCAACAGTAATGTTAATTAGGACAGTACGAAAGTAAGGATTGGACCCGGCGGGGAATCGAACCCGGACTCCTTCAATTAGCAATACTCCACGCTGACTGCGCAGCTAATAAGGCGGACGGGCTGAGTTAATGGAAGAATACTTAGTTGTTGTAGTCCACTCGCGAAGGACGTAGTTTATAAAAGTTTTGCCCCGCTGATATTGCTCATCAGTTTTAGATTCATACCACGTACGATAGATAGAAAAAATATAGGAGATCTAAAGAAGAGCAGTACGTTTCGTTACAGATTTATTTAGTCAGCGCGAAAGCGTCACAGAAATGCTCAGCCATCTCCAGTGGCAGACGCTGGGAAGCAGTAGTTATGAATCACCGTGTGGTTTGCTGTTACACTTTCGAGAGCGTGCTTTACTATAAGATTCAACCAATGAATTGCTTCCTCCTACGTGTATCTTGAAAAAAGACCATAAAAGCGAAATTAGATTTTGGCTCAGACAGAGGCCTGCCAACAATCGTTCTTCGTGCGAAACGTTCGCGACTGGAACAAGAAAGGGGGACATAATTGTGATACATAAAGTGCCCTCCACCACATACCGAAATATTGTTTTCGGGTTATAGATATAGATATTTATTTTTTACAGTGTGTTAACAAGAGCTCGTACGGAACCAAATTATTACGTAGTGTGAACCGACGAATGGGGTAAATCTAAAACGTCTTCATATTTTCGTCTACAATATTTTCTATAAGAAAAACTACAGACATTAGTGACCTGAAAACATGAAAAACTATATTTTAAACAAGGAATACTAATGAACGTGGACAGGGGTAGGGGGGCGGAGGGCACGAGGAAGAGAGGCTACAAAAGAAAATCGAACGCTGAAATTTATTATAAAGAGGGAAGCCATAATTCAGTATGTAAAAACAAAGTTAGGATGAAAAGAATTAGCCCAGAGGCACAAAAATAGACTACAATAGACTTTTTATCCCACCGATGAAATGTCAAAGAGAAATGAATGGGAAACCTACGGGGGAGAAGAAACCTACTGGGAGAGAAGCTGAATTAGACTAGGATAAATGAGGAATCCGACTATGCTCTTGTCGAAGAAACAACTTAGCTATTAGCATGCTATCATTCAGCGTACATCATTTAAATATAGGTTATAATAGCTGTGGAGGGGATTCGAACGCAGTCCACTCAGAATATTCTAGCATTTAAGGTATGACACATGGAAACAATCCCCCTGTCCTCTACTGTGAGATCCACACACGTATACACACACTCACACACACACATACAGACACACACACACACACACACACACACACACACACACACACCCACACACACACACACACACACACACACACACACACACAGTAGACCTGTGAAAATGTATACCGAAAAATCGAAAAATGAAATGGACGCGGAATTGAAAACAGGTTGAAATGATAAAAACCCGAAGAGAGCAAACAAGTGTCAATTCGCATAGAGGTGCAACACATGCAAAGAGTCAGATGTCATACGACAGCTCACGAGCCATATCGTGTCATATCGTCTATGACGATGGTCAAGTAACCGAGTTGTAGAATTTTCCTTCTTTAAGCAAAAGGGGGTATTCCTCTGTACACGGACATGCGTTTCAGGGCTACAACTCTATTTTCAAGGACTACAGTAAGTTTAGGGGCATTACATCTGCTGAAGTTAGTCAGTTAGCTGCGTAAGAACGACACAGTTGTTAGGCTTACGGAAAAGGCGTCTCAGATGTGGTTAACGAACGAAATGTTACTGTAAATTTTGAAATTAGAGTTGTAATTCCACACTGCAATGAAATTAAAAAGCTAAATGTAAAATATTTTGAAGACTACGTATTACTGGAAAATATGCACCTAACATATGAGCTTCAGTCACAACAGCCATGACGAAATATCTGTTTTTATGTCAACTGAAGGCATTTTAAATGAAATCACCGAGCGGAGAAATGCCATAGCAAGAGAAGGAAAATGATTTATTTCTTTTAATTTTTATACGTTTGATAGACACATTAAGTATTTAGCAAATACAGTATTGCGGCAGCAAGGCGACCATTGTCGCGGATTCTCTTTACGAGGGAACGGACTTCGGGCTCTGGAATGGCACCATTTCCTCTTTTGAGATGAGCAGTGTCCGTGCTGAGAATCCGTGGTACTCCACACATTGTCGCACTGTTGGCGTCGATACTCTACTCCTGACTCATGGTCCATGACGTGGCTGTACTATTTTGTACGACCAATGAACAATAGGACTGTCATCTAGAGCGCTAGCCGCGTCGGGTCTCTGAAATCCAGCATGTTGTTGAGTAGGGATATTCTGAACACATCGTTTACGTATTCACATGAGTTTCCTGGGATCCCGAATGACGCAATTAGTAATATCAGAGAGCGATAAAGCGCCTTTTCATTAGACAAGTGCCCTTCCAGTGTCGAATTACGACACGTTCTGGTATACATTTCTACTTATTACGTTAGGCGTCACAAGATTTTGTTGCAAAGAACTACCGTTAGAATGCAATTTTTGAGTGAGGAATGCTTTGCACAATTATACACCGTGGTGAAAAAAGTCATTTGACACCTTCTAATATGATGCCAGACCTTCTTATTCCCGGTGTAGTGCAGCAACTCGACGTGTCATGGACTCAACAAGTCACTGGAAGTCCTCTGCAGGAATATTGAGGCATGCAGCCGCTATAGCCGTCGATGATTGCGAAAGTGTTGCCGGTGCAGGGTTTCGTGTTCGAACTGACCTCTCGATTATGCATGTTTTATGGGATTCATGTTAGGCGATCGGGATGGCCCAATCTTTCGCTCTAATTGTCCAGAATGATATGACATAGCGCACTATCATCCATGCAAATTCCTTCGTTGTTTGGGAACATGAAGTTCATGAATGGCTGAAAATGGTCTCCAAGTAGCCGAACATAACCGTATACAGTCAGAGATGGTTCAGTTGGATCAGAGGACACAGACCATTGCATGTAAACAAAGCCCACACCATTATGGAGACACCACCAGTTTGCACACTGCCTTGTTGAGAACTTGGGTCCATGGATTCATGGGGTCTGCGCTACACTCGAACCCTACCATCAGCTCTTACGAACTGAAATCGGGACCACGATTTTTCAGTCGTCTAGGGTCCAACCGACGTGGTCCCGAGACCAGGAGAAGTGTTGCAGACGATGCCATGCTGTTAGGTCGTCGGTCGTCGGCTGCTGGAGCCGATTAACGGCAGACGTGGACGCACTGTCCTAACGGATACGTTTGTCGTACGTCCAGCATTGATTTCTGCGGTTATTTCGCGCAGTGTTGCTTGTCTGTTAGCACTGGCTCTACGCTAAAGTCGTTGCTCTCGGTCGTTAAATGAAGGTCGTCGGCCACTGCGTTGCTCGTGGTGAGTGGTAATACCTGCCATTTGCTATTCTCGGCATACTATTGACGAGCCGTTCTAGGCTCTTCAGTGCGGAACCGCTCTGCTGCTACTGTCGCAGGTTCGAATCCTGTCTCGGGTATGGATGTGTGTGATGTACTTAGGTTGATTAGGCTAAATTAGTTCTGGGTCTAGGGGACTGAAGGCCTAAGATGTTAAGTCCCATAGTGCTTAGAGCTATTTGAACCATTTTCTCCAACTACCTTGCAGCATCCAATGTCTGTAAATTCCCACCGTGCGGCTGTAATTACGTAGGAAACCTTTTCGAGTGAATCACTCGAGTACAAATGACAGCTCCGCCAATGCACTATCCTTTAATACCTTCTGTACGCGATGCTACCGCCATCTAAATATGTTCATATCGCTTTCCCATGACTTTGACACCTCAGGGTACACATAATGTAGATCGCGTTACTACTGCCTACTTTGTATGGATGTTCAGAATTGTCAGATCCTTTGCTTACCGAAACATGTAATGTACATATACCAATTTTGCGCTGATTGCATGCCGCTTCCATGGGATGGCAGTGTTGATGGTCAGCAGTGTGTGTTGGAAATAAAGAATTTTGAGAAGAAAACAAATGGGATGAAACTGGATTTCTGTTGAAGGCAATGCAACGTTAAAAGTCAAGAAATTAAGAGCACATCATGAAACTGAGAAGAGTGATTGGAGAGACTAGCTATAGCGTTTAGATTTCTGTGTTGCTTCTCCTTGACTGCTCGCAATACAACATGCTTCATCTCTAAAGGACTAAGCAACCACAAAAGCCTTATGCTCGATGCACACGATCAATTTATTATCGGAGCTCGCAGCGTCATTTTTGGTGCGTTTATGCAGGGCATGTGAAACGATGGAGCGGCGCACACCGCGGCAGCGCGCCGCGAACCCCCCCTGCGCAAAGGCGGCGAGAGAATTGTGATCGCCTGCCATTGCTGCACAGAGTGAGGTGGTGCAGTGGTTATCACATTGGACTCGCAGTGGGGAGGACGACGATTCAATCCCGCGTCTGGCCATCCTGATTAAGGTTCTCTGCGATTTCCCTAAATCGCTTCAGGCAAATGCCGGCATGGTTTCTTTGAAAGGGCACGGCCGATTTCTTTCCACCTCCTTCCCTCGTCCGACGCGACCGGTGACGTCGCTGTTTAGTCCCGTCGTCCCAAATCAACCAACCAACCAACCAGTGCTGCACTGCAGTGATCTCGCCGATCGCCGCGAACTAGCAGTCTTTTTGGTGACTGGGGCACAGCACACTGTTCGAAATCCCAGCAACAGCTGCCGTCGGTATGCCATGGATGGAATTGGTCAATGAAGCGGTGAAAAACTGCCCTGAATAATGGGACACATCTCGCAACGAGTATCGTGGTAGGATCAAGAAGAGAGTTGCTTAGTGTCAAGTCTGTGTAAAGGTTCGTTAAGGTTTTGGTGCCCAACCGAATAAGGAGAGAAATGGTACAGGTAAACATCAATGTCAAACTGTTTTCTATTTGTCATCTAAAGGTGGCGTTTTTGCTCGAATGTGTCCGTTAAAATTTGCGATAGCACTTAACCAGCAAATGATTTGATCCCTACAGAGAGCCTTTTCGCCTGCTTGAACAAATCTTCTGCAAAGAATAACAGTTAAAATTCTGTTATCTCTGCTGATTCAGTGTAATCAATACGAGTACTTTATTCTACTTCTGCCACAAAATACACAAGTACATCCATTTTGGTAGCCATATAAATAAAATAGTCTTTCACATTCGGGTATATATTGATTCAGTGTTAATTAAGAGGGTTGTCGACTACATTTATATTAATTTGTCCATTATGATTATCCGGGCTTTTATGCCGTGATCGGTTGATGAATTTTGTCTCAATTCCCAACGTTTCGTCTCCGTCTGCGGGAGACATCATCAAGGGGGTCTGTAGCCCGATGGAAGGTCCAACACACAGTCAGTAGCGGGCCAGCGGATGTGTTGGACCTTCCATCGAGCTACAGACCCCCTTGAAGATGTCTCCCGCAGACGGAGACGAAACGTTGGGAATTGAGACAAAATTCATCCACCGACTACAGCATAACAGCCCGGATAATCATAATGGACATAAAATTTCCGGCCGTGAAAGTCTACATTATATTAATTTGTTTTCCATAGTTCTTTGACAGCATTATCTATCAAATATTCAGAGGAAACGTTTCTTCTACGGTTAAGTACCCTTCTTCTTCTCATCGATGGTATTCCAGTGTCCAGATCACATAGCATGCTATTCAGACCCCCTGGCATTTTTCAGCCACCTTTCTTCTATGAATTTCGCTACTCACTCTTCGTGCAAGACTTCCACACAGCTTTACAAACTTTCCTTACTATTTTACACAGTGCTGTCTCGCCGATTCTGTATTGATAATGCAGATCAATTAGAGTGCAGGCACTACCCAGTTGTCTGGAAAAGATGAGCAGTTAACATTACAGCTGTTGTTTTACTCATCATTCATCAAATGACATTACATTGATCCGAAAATTAAAAATTTATTTTCATCTTATCTTAAATCTGTAGTATCACGAACTCTTCCTTTCAGCAGCTGTGAACTAACCATTGGGCGAATGCAAAACTTTCTATTGTCTTTTTTAATGTATTCATAAACGTAATAAGCGAACACTGCCTGCTTTCTTCTATCCACACGCTTCATGGTCGGCTACCAGGCGCCTACTGCTGAACGTTTATCGCTGAATCCACGCTTTCGCTACGACCACGCGTGGCCGTTACTCGCTCGCGTGCGTCGAGCCGCAGGATACTAGATACTTTGCAGGGCGCAATATACGGACTGTCGGCTTAGCCGAGAGCAAGCTACCTCGCGTGCAGCGGTGACGGGCGGCCAGAGGGGGGAGTGGCCAGCAAGGACGTGTGGTACCAGAGGGTCAGCACGCGGCCGCCTGCGGTTTAATAAAGGCGCGCCCAGCCGAACCGCGGGCCTGTTAATTAACAGCGGGCCTCAGCAGCCGTTGTACCTGGTCCCTGGTACCTGGTAGCTCCGCGTTGCACCCACCACCGCACAAAGGACGGCGCCGTTCCGTTATCTCTTGTCACCTCCGTCCGCCATTGTCTCATTTAATTAGGGCTCCGGTGACGGATCGCTGGCGGATCATCGGGGTCCACTTCCTCCGGCCGTCCACCTCGCAACGCATCACTTTTCTTGCTCCCTCCACCTTCAGCCTACCGCCGATAAAACGCTGTGTGACATTATCTGCTGTATGCGACTAGGAAAAATGCGCGTACATGGCCCTGGTGTTTTATGATAAAGTGTCGACAAAAATTCAGAGACAGGCCGGTAGCCGCAGTATACGGGAGACTTCATGGTATTCAGCCGACGACCATTAAGAAACATACGACACTGCACCTACACCGCTGTACGTGCACTAAGTGAAGTTGAACCATATGGAATACTGGGAATCAAATCACCATCTACTTATCGTGAGTCAGTGTATTCAAACGTCAAGGTTATTCTTTCGAAGTGGGCATGATAAATTTCTCGCTCAGTGTTTGTGAAATCCAAGGCAGTGTCCAGGCTCTCCTACACTTTCCATGTTAAATCTGAAGAACACTTTCTCGTACACCTCATGCGCTATAAAGACAATTTTTCTGCAGTAGAACGACGGACATGTTTGACACAAATTGTCAAAAGGATTTCGAGGTATTGGTAATTATTTCTCAGAGAACAATTATATCAGGAAAAATTAAAACATCTGTCTCACCACCTTGTGTCACTATTAGCCTTTTATTTTTTGACACGTTGCAAAGGCTAAGATGAAAAATATAACTTTATATTCAGTAAAAACTCTGAAAATTTTAAGTCTTTACCACTCATATTTTCTAAATATTACATTAAATCGTGATTCACAGCTTCCATAAAGGAAATTTGTTGTGACTGTCCACTAGCTGCAGAATAATAAAAATAAAAGCACTTTCAACCTGTGGTGACAATTTACAACGAAATATCTAGTAATTCACTTGTAAATAATCCTGACATAGCAAAAAAAAAAAAAAAAAAAAAAAAATGCGGAAAATGGTATATGAAATTTCAGCAGGAGTTTAATGGAGTCCGGAATCATGGAAAGGATTAGCTTAGCCACTAGACAATTGCATGTTGGATAAAAGACAGTAACTACGATGCTTCAAGAGCAAATTCAAATTTTAAGGCGTAAAGGAAGTCTTCAACAGTCTTACTGATACTTTGAGAGACGATTATACCGCGTGAGGTTTATGAACACCCTGTAAATAGGCTGTTTAGGTTTTTATATTGGTAACGCCACGTAGCGCTCTGTATGAAAATCACTGGCTGTGCTGTGTGCAGTCTGTGGCTAGTTTGCATTGTTGTCAGCCATTGTAGTGTTGGGCAGTTGGCTGTTAACAGCGCGTAGCATTGCGCAGTTGGAGGTGAGCCGCCAGCAGTGGTGGATGTGGGGAGAGAAATGGCGGAGTTTTGAAATTTGTAAGACTAGATGGCGTGAACTGCTATATATATTATGACTATTAAGGTAAATACATTGTTTGTTCTTTATTAAAATCTTTCATTTGCTAACTATGCCTATCAGTAGTTAGTGCCTTCCGTATTTTGAATCTTTTATTTAGCTGACAGTTGTGGCGCTCGCTGTATTGCAGTAGTTCGAGTAACGAAGATTTTTGTGAGGTAAGTGATTTGTGAAACGTATAGGTTAATTTAGTCAGGGCCATTCTCTTGTAGGGATTACTGAAAGTCAGATTGCGTTGCGCTAAAAAAATTATTGTGTGTCAGTTTAAGCACAGTCATGTATAATTTTTCTAAGAGGACGTTTCATATGTCGACCCTTAGCAGAGGATACCTCACTGGAATCTTCTGATTCTTTTCTTGTAGTTTGTGCAATTAGTGCACCTTTTGTTTATTGCTTGTGCGTAATTGTAGAGAGAATTTCCTTTGTAGTTGTAGTTTTTCATTGTTGTACAGTAAAGCAGTTGTGGCATGCATGTAGATTTGCACCAAGTATTTCGCAAGTGCGCTTGAAATTAACGAGATATTATTTTCAATGCTATGTTAATGTGTTTTCTTATTTTGCTCTTCAAATTGTGCTTTTCTGTGTTGTCGTGTGAAATATTGTGACAATAATGGCGTGTGAAAAACGTAATACTAGGCTCCAAAGTAAACTGAGAAATGACAGTGAAGACGAAAGCAGTGTGTTAGCGCCACCGTGTAATGAATTAACTAATGTCCAAAGTAGTAATTTGGGAATTGTGCATAGGGAAATGGAGCGGGCTGCAAATAATGGTGTAGGCAGTGAAACAATTTGTGAACAGGGAAGCATTATCGATCGATCGGTCGGCAACAGCTCGCCTCAGGAATCCGAAATGGCAGAACACAATATCGCAAATACTGTAGATTCAGGTTTGGCATCCTCACCGTTTTCTCAAATAAGTCAAGACACATTTCCTGCTTTTCAAAATGCGAATATTGCCGGTTCAAATGCATTGCCGAATAGCACTGAGGAACATGTTTCAGACACCAGTGCATTGTTATTACAATTAATGCAACAAATGGGACAAAAGCTTCAAAAGTTAGACACAATGGAACAACACCAGAGACAAACACAGCAACAGTTAGACACAATGGAACAAAATCTTCAAAAGTTAGACACAATGGAACAAAATCAGAGACAAACACAGCAAAAGCTTCAAAAGTTAGACACCACACTTGAACAAACACGTGAAGATTTAACTACTGAGTTACATAACATTGAATCAAAATGTCAGAAAGTCTGTAATGACGTAAAAACACAAATTTGTGAGCATTTTCAACCTATTTTTTTGCGGCATGAAAATGCATTACAGAATCACGAAGCAGCCATAAAAGAACTGCAAACCATTGTTCATGAAAATCATGAGACCTTGTGGACTAAAATTGACTCAGTTGCATCTACCGATTCGGTTACGCTACTTGCAAAAACTCAGAAAAACTTAAAGGACACAGTAGATACGATTTCAACACAAATGGACACTCTGAAACTTGGTTCAGAAAAACACACTGAGGAAATAATTACACTATCGGAGAAAGTAGCCGAAATTTCGGATCAGTTCACTAACTTATCCACAAAGGTAGATGATGATCTGAATGACACAAGACCTGTAGCCATCACTGACACAGAAGAGTATGAACAAATTAAGAAATTCAAACAAAATCAGAATCAAATTAATACGCAACACAAAAGAGAAATCCGGGAAGTACAAGATCAGTTGGCACAAGTAATACAAAAATTACAAATTTCAGAGGACACTCGCGCTCCAATACGGGAAGAGGGACTTAGAAATACGAAAAAGCCGCAAAATAATAACACAGCGCATTTCGGAAGTTATGAAAGAAATTGGCAATGTGCACCGAATTTTGAGATGGAACCGCCGACACGACGTAACAATGACCGACATGCGACTCGCCGACACGATGATTTTGACTATAAGCTGTTCATTACTACATGTAAATTCAAAACATTTAAGAATTCCGGCAACGACATTCATCCACAAGCGTGGCTTCAACAATTCTCTCATTGTTTCCCCCCAAACTGGTCATTAGAGCACAGATTAGAATTTATGTGTGGCTATTTAGAGAATGAACCAGCTGTAAGAATGCAATTGGTCATTCACGATTGCCACAGTGAAGGAGAATTTTATCATGCCTTCCTCTTAGCATATTGGTCTCAAGCTACACAAGACCGAGTAAAACATAGCATCATAATGACGAAACATTTCGAACAATCTGAATTTTCCACTCATGTGAAATATTTCGAAGACATGGTACATAAGAATAAGTATCTTTCAAACCCATACAGCCCCTCAGAACTCATCCACATTTGCTTAATCAAATTGCCTGAACATTTACGACATATTATTTTGGCAGGACGTTGCAAAGATGACATTGAAGCTTTTCAGACACTGTTACAAGAATTGGAAATTGACACTGACAATCGCGGGACGCGAAAACAGGAGCATAACTACAGGTCACATACGTCACAATTCCGTGATGGCAGAAATAATAAATGGACATGACAAGGCTATTCTCACAACACAAATATTGACCAAAACAGACGCCACATATATGACGAACGTTGGCAGAATAATAGGTACAGAGAAAGATCGCACTTCTGTAGTAATGAATATGACAGAGATAACCATAGAAACAGACAATATGGGCACCAAAAGAATTATTATCAGGGGAGACAGAATAACTTGAGACGCAACAGTTCAGCGCTCAGTTATGATTCAGGGAGAAATTCTCCACCACGAGACCGACAAGAAAGAAATTATGGAATCTACCGACATGTCGACAGACAATATAATCATAACGACAGACCTAATTTTTATCAGAACTGGCGGGATTCAAACAGGGCGGGGCCCTTTAGACAAGGTGAATTTGTAGAAGTTAGGTCTCCTCATCCCAATAACGACGCGCGTCAGCAAAGAGACAGACAATGACTCGCACTGCAGGCAGCCACGTGTGCCGGCTGCCTCAGAGAAAAATAACATAGACGCTAACCTTGAGAAAAATTCCAGCATTCTTTACCGACGTATACAACATGATAATTACTGTGAAGCTGAAACTCTGCGTACTAGAAAGGGTAAAGGATTGCACCACATTTCACATGTAAAATCGTTTCTTGAGAGATAATCTGCTTTTTAACTTAGTCTTTGCTATAAAATTTTTCACTATACATTACTAGTATGCTTTGTCAGACTTAGAAACTTTTATCATGCAACAATGTTTTGAAGTTAATTATCCAGCCTAGAAGCTAGGGAACATATTTAGACAGAAATTACGAATGCATTGTTATAGCGAACAGACGTCACAGTGTTATTGTGTGTGTACATTCTTGCTTGTTAGTTGCATGATTATGTAACAACTATACGGCTCACATACTTAGAACATTTACCAGTACTGCTAATGAGATTTTCATGCAACATTTTGGTTTACTTTAAAATACATTCTTGATTTAAAGTACTTTCTGTGAGATACCAGATGACACAGCGGTTAGTTTTTGTGACAGCTACACGATTTTATCACGACACTACTAATGAGTGACAATTTACAATGTTGCTTTTGCGGTGTTTCTGTTTTATATCTGCACAGTTTTTCTGAATTCTTCTGGAAAGCAAAACATGTTTTAGTAGTAACTTTTGTGGTATAGCTACAATAAGACTGCCTTTTCCGTAGCACAACAATATGTTACATTATAGTACTTTCTTGATCACGGTAAGGTATGTAATAACTACGATATCTATACGCAAAGCATTTCACTTTCGTTTATTATGAGGTAAGTAAATTGACTTCAGCAGAACTTTGCTTAAAGAGGACGATAACTACGACAGTTCCACAAAATTATCTTACAGCATTTAGCGATTTCATTCCATTGCTGTAATCTGTAACACCTGAGGGTATAATTACATTAATCCTCAGGGGGGTACACGCCTACTTTGTGTACCATGTGTTTGGCAAGCACTAGGAGCCCTAGCTAATATGGTATTTGCTTATACAACTTTACACATTGGTACCATATTCCTCTAACACAGAATTACACAGCTATCTGATTATTTAACAGAGAAACAAACATTTTTTTTACTACGTCAGTGACAGATGTTTACGCAATTACACAGTTGGATAACTTCACACTTATGAAATTGTATTTCGTCTGTACTTTGTGAACTGTTCATACTTTTTCGGAACCATTGTGATACTATGAGAGCTCTGAATGATATATTTGGTATGGGATCACGATTTTTAAAGTACATTTGAGGTAGATGACACTATTTAAATGAGCAGAGAATTCTTTTTAGGTTTTGAAATTATTGGAGGAAGCTACGACGATTTTGAGATTTGACTGAGGTGTTATGATGTTATTATTATGACCACGATGTGTATTATGCTGTTGAGGTATGTTTATGTCAATAAGATGATGCTACCACATGTGAGGAATGTGATTACGTGTTTATATGTATATTAATAATGAATAGAAGTTAGGGACTCTGGCTTATGAAAAATGATGTTGGAAACCAAGAATCGTACTTTAAGAGTTATGAAATGTGTGTAAATGCGTGAATGTATCACAATGCCACTGAAAATTTTTTGGACACTGTTGTATTTATAGGATTTTGTTTATACACATTTGTAACGCAAATTCTCGACCTGTGAAATTTTTTATATGAGACTGTCGCTGTAGCGTGAACTGCTGTCGTAAATATTTCGGTAGGAAAGTTAAGTGACCTTCATGTAATGTGTGGTGGGCACCCAGCTGCGCGATAGTTGCCTGGGAAAAAGCCATTAGTGTGTGCCTTTCAAAGGCACAGGTGGATAAAAAAAGCATCGCAAATATGACACGCTCATTACTTGAAAACATATGATTACTCGTACTTTGTGCTACTTACTGAAATGCTTATGAATTGATGGGAAATATTCGTACATCTGCACACGTGATTATGACAAGTGTCTTTCTATGAGAATTGAGAGAATTTCTATTAACTTGTGAAATGCCTCATGACTACTGAATGATTATTTTATATTTTACTTTGTACATAGTTGCAGATTTTATTTGATATCTGTTTTCAGGTATGTTGCGTTATTGCTTTTATAAAATAAAATTAAATGCATTTGCCCTCTTCAAAAAAAAAAAAAAAAAAAAAAAAAAGGAGCACTTGAAAAGGAAAGAACAGTAAGAAGGGACTAATAACAGTAACTACATACATAATTTACTTTTCAAGTACTTGGTAATTTTTATGGTAGAATAAGTTGTGGTGCACCACTTTAATTACATAGACATTAAGATGTGAATATACGTTTCCCTTGTCTGCACTGTTGTCTTTAGTGTAATATTTTTTCTGTTTGAGCTATGTCATGTTTAGATATAAGTTATTGCATTTGCTGTTTGCCAGGCATAGTGCTACTAAATTTCACTTTGTATTACTCTGTTAAGCTAGTTTTACTACTGATTTATTTTTCTTGTTGCTGCACATTGGCTCATATTAGTTGTAATGTTGCATTTGCTTGGTAATTTAGATTTACTGTAGCCTGCTTTGCCAATTTCCATTTTTTTTGTCATTGCTGTTTGTGTTAATTGTTTTGTGCTGCTGCATTGCCTCGTCCCTTAGTTTAGCATCTGAGCTCAGTAGATTTAAGTTAGCTTAAGATGGGGTAGGCTATATGTGAGAACGAGTTGTGATGAATTGGAAGAAATGCATAGAGAAGCTATAAGAAAATGGTCTGGCCAAAACAGTATTTTGAAAGAGGATATGACCAAAAAAGTAGGGTTTAGGGACAACAGGTTTAGGTAGGATTTTCTTGGAAATAAATGATGAGGTAAGATAATGGAAAATAAATAATGAGGTAAGAAATATGTGAACATATAAATACAGAAAGCATGCTTGGATAGGAGTTTTTTGGTGGAAACAAATGTTGAAATAAGAGGAAAGATCTATGGAATGACATTTTGGGTTGGACTGCAGTACCAAATGTTACCCTGAAAACGAACCCTGTCTTTCCTGTTGTATTATGCCGCTATGTGATTATGTACCCTTGTGTATTTGCCTTTTTCCTGTCTTTACGTGTTTAGCTAATAAGATTTATGTTGTAGAATTTTTCAAATACTATTTTGTTTTCTTTGTAAAGATGTTTAGACATTATTTATTCTGTTCTGTTTGAATGCTCATATGTGAAATTAATGTTTCGAAAACTATTCTCATTATTTACTTATGTCATAATTCCTGTAACACTGATGTATATGTTTATCTCTATTATTTTGTAAAGCCTGTATTACTACAAATGTTATCTGTATTATTATGTCTTTAATGATGTATTTTGTACCTTTGTAATTGTATTCTCATGTCGTAAATTTAAAATTGTAATTGACACCAGTTCATGAAATTAAGTAACTTGTAAGCATTCATTTCACTGCACTCATTTCTGTTGGTCATAGTATACACAGAATATGCGAGAAAAAAGCGGACTTTTAGTGTTTGCACGTGTGTTAATAATTCAGCAAGGGACTGGATAACAGCATTGCTGGTTCTAAGGACAATTCCAAAAAACTTTGTGAGTGCACAAGTGGTGGTTTATGGACTTGCTATATTGTCCAAAAGACTCTTCGATGGTGATTGTGCACCTGCACAGTTGCAACAGATGGCTGCTGGCCGTCTCTACAAGGACTACAGTGGGTCTGCATCTTTGATGGCCCACCAATACCATTATCTCTACAAGGACTATAGCGGGTCTGCATCTTTGATGGCCCACCAATACCGTAACCTCTACCAGGACTACAGTGGGTCTACTCTGTGATGACCTATCATGTATAATTTTTCTAAGGGGAAGTTTCAACCCCCTTAGCCTCGTCTCTGAATTACGAAAGAGTAACACAAATATACAGCAGTTGGAAATGTGGAAGGTGCTCATTATATGCGATGTGCCGATGACTCTTCATTTGAACCGGTTGTCTAAATCAACATGTGCACCACATCTTTTATGTGCAGTGCACAATGTGTAATGAATTTTCTTACATAATAAAAGTCACTCAAAATCAGTTTATCCTTTCACATGAAGCCATTTTATGGTACCTCATTAGTCTTTTTCAACACGACATCACTCACCTCAGTTAGCCATACAAATTTGTTCTTTTCAGCTACTTTATGTTACAAATTTTCAAATACAAAGTTGTTTCACCTGTAATTGTCCATTCAACGTTCACATTTGATAGACGACCACACAAATAATTAGTCCGTCATGCGTTTCTAACGACTGCCTTTCACTTAATAATTCCATATTCACAGTGTTCAGAACTCACGACTCTATACACTTTTACTTCACAGAACTACTTACAATGAAATATGAATTACGATAAAGACTAAAATAGTTCTCCTTATCACATTTCTTAGACTCATTATACTTCAAAATTCAACTTCTGTCCGCATTTCTAGGGCACGACATGATCTCTAGCACTATCTCTAGCCATCAACTGACTCACCATAACGCCTCGATAGCGCAAGTTATGTTTCTGGGATTCCCCGCCCATTTGCAAATAAAACATCTAAATCCTTTTGGAGCATTAGAGATCTCACAGCCACGAGAATGAGCTGATAATATGGATATTTAGTAAGATTATCGATTAAACTTCCAGGCCAGTTAAAACTGTGTGTCGGACCGGGACTCGAACTCGGGACCTTTGCCTTCGCGGGCAAATGCTCTGCCAACTGGTAACGTTATATAATTATTTTGTTGCGCATAAGACAATGATATTAAGTGAAGCAGTGTGGAGTTATTTTGGGCCAGCAACGGCGTCTTTTATGTTGGATAAAAATTTGTGTATTGGTTCGCATCGGTTGTGTAAATGAAGTCGTCCTGAGATGCAATGTGGGTGAAAGCTCATACTGTTGTGAGCATACCAGTTTCTAATCAAGAAAAACACTGATGTTACCTAAAGCGGAGAAGTGATTTATTCCTTTGTAGCCATCCTGGGTCCTCAACACGTTATCCTGTTCTCTGGGGATCCTATGCATACTCAATATTCTGGTCCACTCTTCTGTGAGCTCGCATAAGGGGCTCAGATTAGATTTTAGATTAGATTAAGTTCTCGTTCCATACACCCAACAACGAGATATTCTCGCAGGCGTGTAACACGATAAAAAGTATAACATAAATAGAAACATAAAACAATTGGATCCAAACTGGAGTTGCTAGTATTAACGGAATAGTTACGGTGTCAGAACGAAGCATAGTTACGTAGAAAATACATGATCCTGACTATTGTCAAGGTCATTTGTCAGGAGATTGTCAAGGAGTTGCTAGTATTAACGGAATAGTTACGGTGTCAGAACGAAGCATAGTTACGTAGAAAATACATGATCCTGACTATTGTCAAGGTCATTTGTCAGGAGATTGTCAAAGTATGCGAACACATTACGGTAAACTGGAACTGCTAATACTGACGGGATTAATATGCAGTCAGAATGAATCATAGTTACACTCTTTGAATAAATTTATCACACACAAAATAGCTGATCTTGACTATTGTCACCAAGTGCTGTCAAAACTGAAGGCTAATACTGCCTGAATGAAATACAGTTACTCAGTTTTAGTAAATTTATCATACACAAAATACCTAATCTTGACTGTTGCCACCAACTGCTGTCAAAACCGAAATGTAACAGACATTTTTATTTAAGCAGGTCTGACAATCCCTATTAAGTTATTCATCTAAAGAGTAGAAGGAGTTGCCTATCAGAAAGTCTTTCAAACTCGGCTTAAATCGGGCTTTGTCCGAGAACAAGTTTTTAAATGTTGCTGGACATTTATTGAAAACTCCTGTTTCTGAATATTCGACCCCTTTTTGGACCAAGGTAAATTATTTTTGGTTTTTGTGTAGATTGCTATTATTCCTAGTATTGATGCTATGATTTGGGCTATTGGTTGGAAATAAAGATATATTATTTGCAACAATTTCAGTAAGAAATAAATATACTGAGAAGCAGTGGTTAGAATACAAAGTTCCTTGAACAGGTTTCTACATGACGTTCTTGAATTTACACCACAAATGATTCATATTACACGCTTCTGCACGCTAGAAACATTTGCTCAGGTTGAGGAGTTACTCGAGAATATGGTCCCATGTGACGTAATAGAATGAAAGTAAGCAAAGTATGCAAGTTTTTTTTACATTTATATCTCCTACCTTTGGCATCATTTTCACTGCAAATACAGACTTGTTTATGCGCTTCGGAACTTCTGTGGTATGCTCTTCCCAACTGAATTCATTATCGAGTTGTAATCCCACAAATTTAACACAGTCAACCTCTTCATTCTGCATGTCTTCTTCTGTTACACACATAATGGAAGGAAATTCTTACAAGCTGTAACTGCACATACTGAGTCTTTCCAAAGTTTAATGACAGTGAATTAGCTGTAAACCATTTATTAATGTCATTGAAAATTTGATTAGCAGCCATTTATAAATCTGTACTTGTTACTTGTTGCAATGTTTGTATCATCCGCAAACAAAACAAATTTAGCATCTGGCGATGTGACAGACGAGAGGGTATTAACGTACATAAGAAAAGGCAGCGGATCCAAGATGGGACCTTGAGAAACAACACATATAACTAATTCTGAATCAGATTAAGACTGATTGCTTGCTCCACAGGTGTTTTGAAACAACACCCTTTGTTTCCTGTTAGATAAGACTCAAACCATTACGCAGCGCTGCCGGTGACACCATAATGTTCTAATTTGCTAGAGAGAATGATATTATTTACACAGTCAAAGGCTTTTGACATGTCCTAGAAAATGCCCGTAGCCTCTAATCTGTTACCTAATGAAGTAAATACATTCTAACTGTACGAGTAAATAGCTTTCTGTATACCAGAACCCTTAAGAAATCCAAACTGTGACTTGGACAATATATCATTTGCAGTCAGATGCCTAAGGAGACGACTGAACACATATTCAAATTTTTGAAAAAGCCGGCAAAACTGAAATTTGTTGATAGTTTGATGGTATCTCTTTATCCCTCTTCTTGTAAAGAAACTTCAGCATATTTTAGTCAGTCTGGAAATGTCCCGCTGACAATAGTTTGATTACGCAAATAACTCAAGATAGAACTTAACTCACATGAGCACTCGTTGATCGACTTCGTTGATATGTTATCATAACCACTAGAATACTTAGATTTTAAGGATTTGCAATTCCATTTTACCAAGTTATTTTTAAAGATTGGTCTCAGATATTCCATAGCACTCTTCACCGAACCTGATAACCCCAAGCTGTCAGTAACAGAAACAAGGTACTTGTTTTAGAGGTTTTGCAACACTACATGCACCTGTTACCAATGTCTCATTTATTTTTAGAGCTATCTGTTCCTATTTCTTTTTGGCCCTTTCTGTCTCTGTCTTCAATTTATCCCATGCAGTTTTTATTTTGTTGTCCACTGTAATTATCTTTTTCTCGTAATAAATCTGCTTTGATATCTGCATGATTTGCGTCAATATTTTAAAGTATTCTTGTAATGCTCTACAATGCTAACGCCAGAGCTGTTCCTAGATAGTAGATCAAGTCTCCTTCTTGTCCCACATGACATTTTTATTACTTGTGTAATACACAGTTAATTTTTAGACTTCTGTTTGATTTGAGTTACCTTTAGGGAAAACATTTTTCAAAAAAGAAAGTAATTTTATTAATGAATGCCTTGTATTTTCCATTTGGGTCAGAAGTATTGGAAACATCTATCCAGTTCATGTATTTGAGCAATATCCTAAATTCTCAGCATCACATGATGTTCAGGGAGGAAGATTATAACAATTGTATTGCTCAACTCTAATTCTTCAACACAAATAAGCAACTCATTAAGCTTACCACTTAGTCCTCGGATATGCACTGAGGATAATTGACATTGTTCACTGGATGAATTACAATCAGACATTTTGTATCAATGGGTAAGTGATCAAACATTTTACTTCAGCCTTGTGCACCCCTTCGTTCTGTGTTAAGGACAATGTTACTGTGGAGTAATAAATGTTATTTTTCCTTCTGGTATGGTAGTTATGTACATCATTGTTCCATTTGAACTGCAGTGAATTATTTACAACAAACTTCATGATTGAATAAATATACAGTGAAGCAGTAATCAGATTGGTCAACTCCTTAAACAGATGATCGTGGATTAGTACCACATATTACACTACTGGCCATTAAAATTGCTACACCAAGAAGAAATACAGATGATTAACGGGTATTCATTGGACAAATATATTATACTACAACTGACATGTGATTATATTTTCACGGAATTTGGGTGCATAGATCCTGAGAAATCAGTACCCAGAACAACTACCTCTGGCCGTAATAATGGCCTTGATACGCCAGGGCACTGAGTCAAACAGAGCTTGCATGGCGTGTACAGGTACAGCTCCCCATGCAGCTTCAACATGCTACCACAGTTCATCAAGAGTGGTGACTGGCGTATTGTGACGAGCTAATTGCTCGGTCACCATTGACCAGACGTTTTCAATTGGTGAGAGATCTGGAGAATGTTCTGGCCAGAGCAGCAGTCGAACTTTTTCTGTATCCAGAAAGGCCAGTACAGGACCTGCAACGTGCGGTCGTGCACTATCCTGCTGAAATGTAGGGTTCCGCAGAGGTCGAATGAAGGGTAGAGCCACGGGTCGTAACACATCTGAAATGTAAGATCCACTGTTCAAAGTGCCGTCAATGCGAACAAGACGTGACCGAGACGTATAACCAATGGCACCCCATACCATCACGCTGGGTGATACGCCAGTATGGCGATGACGAATACACGTTTCCAATGTGCGTTAACCACGATGTCGCCAAACACGAATGCGACCGCCCAGATGCTGTAAACAGAACCTGGATTCATCCGAAAAAAATGACGTTTTGCCATTCGTGCACCTAGGTTCGTCGTTGAGTACACCATCGCAGGCGCTCCTGTCTGTGATGCAGCGTAAATCGTAACCGCAGCCATTGTCTCCGAGCTGATAGTCCATGCTGCTGCAAACGTCGTCGAACTGTTCGTGCAGATGGTTGTTGTCTTGCAAATGTCCCCATCTGTTGACTCAGGGATCGAGACGTGGCTGCACGATCCGTTACAGCCATGCGGATAAGTTACCTGTCATCTCGACTGCTAGTGATAGGCCGTTGGAATGCAGCACGGCGTTCCGTATTACCCTCCTGAACCCACCGATTCCATATTCTGCTAACAGTAATTGGATCTCGACTAACGCGAGCAGCAATGTCGTGATACGATAAACCGCAATCGCGATAGGCTACAATCCGACCTTTATCAAAGTCGGAAACGTGATGGTACGCATTTCTCCTCCTTACACGAGGCATCACATCAGCGTTTCACCAGGCAACGCCGGTCAGCTGCTGTTTGTGTATGAGGAATCTGTTGGAAACTTTCCTCATGTCAGCTCGTTGTAGGTGTCGCCACCGGCGCCAACCTTGTGTGAATTCTTTGAAAAGCTAATCATTTCCATATCAGAGTATATTCTTCCAGTCGCTTAAATTTCGCGTCTGTAGCACGTCATATTCGTGGTGTAGCAATTTTAATGGCCAGTAGTGTATTCTTACAGCATGTCTTTGCACAATTATGGCTCTCTTTTTTATGGCAGTTTTGAATGAAAAGATGCAAAATTTGTCAGTTTACTGAGTTGTCTCTCTCCAATATTTTCAACGATCCTAAGGGAAAATGTCGCTGAATTGGGTTCTTTTTCCAGAGGTTGATAATACCGGTTCAGTTGTAAAGTTCTTTTATTATTAAATGGCCGATTTCGGGCTCGTGTAAGTCCATCTTCTGGTGACGTAACTTGGTGCTATGGTCCGCGAGCGCCACGGTGGACGTGTACTAGGCGCAGTGTGCTACCTATGAGCGTCAACTGGCGAGATATGACTGCAGCCAGACACACGCACGGTGCATATAGTATCACAGAGCTTACTGTCCGTTTGTAGAACGGTGAAGGTGTGCGATGTATCTGAGTTTCAACGAGGGCAGATTGCGATGGCCTTGAGCATTGGAATGAGCAATTTGGAAGCTATACGATTTGTTGTGTTTTCAAGGAGTTCTATGGTGAGTGTCCACAACACGTAGTGAAGCCCTGGTGAAACCATGTCCACACGTCGTCTCATAGCAGATGTCAGACATCGCACGCTGGTCAGACTGGGAAAACAGATCAGGCGACGAACTGTGGCGAAACTAACATGAGACTTGGGCAAAGTACAGGTGTGTGTGAACACACAGTCCGCAGAACTCTCCTAGCAAAGGGCATCTGCAGCCGACGACCCAAGGAGGTGCCAATGTTAACAGCACGACATCGGCAACTGCAACTGAAACAAGTACATTACCATCGGTACTGAACATTGTTGCAGTGGCAGAGTGTTACATGGTGTGGTGAATCCCAGTACCTTCTTCATCATCCGATGGGAGGGCAAGAATGTGTCGTCTTCCCATTCGAGAATATGTCGCTCCACCTTCCTATATGCGCTGTTCTTTACAGGTAAACCATGCTTTCCTAGAATTCTCCCAATAAACTGAAGTCGATCGTACTCTGGTTGCAGACCACGTACACTCCTTCATGACGATCATGTTCGCCGACGGCAGTAGAATTTTTCAGGACGATAATTTAGCGTGCCACATGACCAGGACTGTCCGCGGCTCTTGGTCTTGCGGTAACGATCTCGCTTGCCGCGCGCGGGGTCCCGGGTTCGATTCCCGGCGGGGTCAGGGATTTTCTCTGCCTCGAGATGACTGCGTGTTGTGTGTCTTAAATTATCATTTCATCCGCAAGTCACCGCAGTGGCGTTAAAGAACTTGTGATGTGGCGGCCGAACCGCCCCGCGAGGGGTCTCCCGGCCACCAATGCCATACGCTTTTATTTATTATTTGTGGCCAAGAGTGTGATGGAGTGGCTCGACGAACATAGTGGCGAGTGCTGGACCCTCAACTCGCGAGATCCGAATCCGATGGAACACATCTGGCGTGTGACTCAGCGTTCCGTCAGAGCTCATCACTCCCCTACCCAGAATTTACGGGAATTAGTGACTTATGTTTACAGATATGGTGCCAAGCGACCTACCAATGCCTCATGGCTTCCATGCCAAGTCGCGTCACTACTTTTACACGTGCCAAAGGTGCACATACCGGCTATTAGGTATAGGGTCATAATGTTGTAGCTGATCAGTATATTCGGATAAGACCGGGCTTATTATATGACCTTCTGAACATGAAATAAAAATTTCAGCTTTTAGTAAATTATCGATAGATCACTCCCGATAATCCCTGGAAATGTATGGTGCCTGTACCCTTCGTTATCAGATTAAACGTCGAGACTCATGCCTGCAGAGCATCAATCTGCTTTGTCGCTGCGGAGGGCCAGGGGCACTGCGTTCCGACAGTGGCGCAGCCCAGCATCCCCGACAAACAGCAGCCTGATGGCCAGCCGTCAGAGTGACGTCACTAGTGGCGGGACGGCGTGGCGGGTGCTGCGGTTCCAGCCGAGCGGGCGCTCCGCCGTGGCAGCGCGCTCCGCCCTGGTGTGGCGCGTCTATTGGAAGCGACGGGCACGCCACGGGCAGCCAATCACGACGGCTGGCTGCGGCCGCCTGTCAAGTCCACTGCAAACACCGGCCACCGGCCGGCGGAAAAAAACACAGCGCCCACCGGGGGACGCTGTTTCGTGGCATTTGACTGAGGCCGCTACGCCGCGGGAGCGAAACCAATAGCTTCCAATTTGTGGAAAGGTAGCAGCCTGCTCCAGTTGAATTTGTCAAGAGGCAATGCTTGTTCGTTTCACGTGACACATCGGCTCTTCTCCTCGAGCACTTTTCTTCTACACTGAGTGAACGTGAAATCAGTTCTTTATCAAGGACAAGTCTACTATACTTGTTGATCTGGAAAAAGCGCTCGACAATGTAAAATGAGGCAAGATGTTCGATATTCTCTGAAAAATAGAGGTAAACTACAGGGAAAGACGGGTAATGTACAATATGTACAAGAACAAAGAGGGAACAATATTACTGGATGACCAATAACTAATTGCTCTGATTAAAAAGGGTGTCAGGCAAGGATGTAGTCTTACACCCCTACAGTTCAATCTAAACATAGAAGAAGCAGTGAGGGAAAGAAAAGAAAGGATGAAGAGTGAGATTAAAATTCAGAATGAAGTGATATCAATGATAAGATGACATTGCTATCCGCACTGAAAGTGAAGAAGAATTACAGATGTGTTGAATTGAATGAACAGTCTGATGAGAACAGAATGAGAGCAAATCGAAGAAAGACGAAAAGAATGAGAAGCAGCAGAATTGAGAACATCGAGAAACTTAACATTGGAATTGGGGATCGCGAGCTAAACGGTGTCGAGGAATTCTGCCACTTGAGCTGCAAAATAAGCCATGATGGGCGCAGCCTCCGATAAAAAGGGCGTTCAGGGCCAAGAGAAGTCTGCTAGTGTCAAACATAGGTCTTAATTTAATGAAGAAATTTCTGAGAATGTACGTTTGGATAACCACATTGTATGGTAGTGAGACATACACTGCGGAAAAACCAGAACAGAAGAGAAACGAAGCCTCTGAAATGTGGTTCAACAGAAGAATGTTGAAAATTAAGTGGGCTGATAAGGTAAGGGTTGAGAAGATTCTCAACAGAACCGGCGAGGAAAGGAATATATGGAAAATACTGACTAGGAGAAGAAATCGGATGATAGGACATATTTTAAGACATCAGACAACAGACGACTAGAAAAAGAAAAAAATCAAGGATAAAGCGAAGTAAGGCAGTTTCTTAGCATGAATGTTCCAATTTTATTTTTAACGGGAATTTAAATTCCACACATAACATACTGCCACATTGGCTGTAATTGGATTGATTCAAATGTCCTTTTACCAAAGCAAAATAAGTGATATCTTAAACCGTCAAGTGGCAGTTAGTGCAGCAGAATGTAGTCTTGCAGACAATTAGACAATTTGTGGGGGCTGTGGATCACTTGCAATAGAACACGTATATTCGATGTCTCATTATTGCAAACATGAAGCCGATATCTTTGCATACTTCTTTCTCGTTTGGTTTTTCCTATTCACGCTAAATCAGTTTATCCATGTTTAGCCTACGTATAATCGGGGACTTCAAAGAGTAAGTTACGCAGTACTATGGACGGCCAAATAATATTTACTCAATGCTGCACTACACTTCAAAGTCAAACAGATTCATGACACTATTTTTAACTGCGTCCCCAAAATTCTGTAAACAACGGTCTGAACGTCCTACCAATCGTTGAATTCCTCGACGGTATAAATCTGCTACTTGGTCACGCACCCATTCGTGTATAACTGTGTGAATGTCGTCATCGTTGGAAACTCTCTTTGCTCCTAGATGTCCTTTTATCTTGTAGAAAAGGTCGAAATCGCATAGTGCAAGATCTGGACTTCCCGATCACATCGCGGCTTCGTCAAACTGTTCGCATCACGATTGCACCGAACATTGCATTGGGTCCATAAACCGCCACAATTTTACGACGAATGTGTGTACAATTTAGACGTTTTTCACACAAGAGTCGCACTTGTCCACGTACTTCAACTTGGGAGTAACTTTCCAGTTGACACACTAATACAGTCACACTCTGTGATGCAGTTGTTATCCGTACCGCAGTAGAATATGTTGCAGAGAACTGGAACGTTTACTCTTTTTCTGACAATGTTCTCTTATTGCGCAATAGTCTTAACGTGGACCGATATGAGTAACTTACTGCATGAAGTTCCTACGCATCGCAGACAGGAGAGGAGGGGAAGTTCTCCTCGTTTATCTTCGTTTGCAAGACGTTTCCAGGATCTTTGCTCAATGGGCCGTCAACCGTGCATGATTTTCCAACTGTATGTACAGTTCATATGCACCTCTAAGCCCTCCCTACAGCCGTAATCTTCAGTTATTCTTCGACTGGATAGTTCGGTGCCCTATCGGTGTTGTCCACCTGTGATTCACGTAAATTTTTTATGAGTGAATTTGTATTTTTAAATGTTTGTGTGTGTCATTTCTGTGGTCATTATCGTGATGGGCGAAGCATTTTGGTAAGCGGATTCCGAAATCCTGATATAACTACAGACGAGCTGGACTGTGTAAATGGCATATTCGCTAGCAGAGTGGTTACCATTCTGGATCACTTCATCTCTTGCAATGCTAAAACACTCCTTAAGAGGAGAAACTCAGCTGACATTGTATGGAAAAAAAAAAAAACTATCGGCATAATTCGGTCCTACGAATGGTAGAAGCATTCCATTTTAAATGAAATTTAAGTGTAAATGAGGTCAGATATTCAGCGAAGCTGCAAAATACTCTCAAGTAAAAGCTTATTTCCATTCGTACTTTTAACAAGATTCACTAACGAATTTACGTGTCGATTGTGCCTGCTTTTCCTATTAGAAGATATGGAAGAGTATGCAGTAGGAAGCTGGTTCAACAGTGCCAATAATAAATATCCCATACCGTAATTAGTTACTAGTATTCAAAATTATTTTCTCACTACACGTGGTCATACAAATAAGAATGTCACAGAAACAATTGCCAAAACAATTAATCTGCCTCAGATGTTACGAATAAAGCACGACTACAATATTTGTAGATCTACAACAATTGTAGACTCTATGAGACTGCGGATATACCATCGACTTTCCGAAAAATATCACATAATCCCGGAGACTGCAGATATACTATCGGACTTTCCGAAAAAGACCATCCACACAACCCTGAAAACAGCGAGAGCAGGGAAGTGTGAAAACTATCTACTTAAGTCATGTATCCAAGCTACTGATAAGAATAATATACAGTAAGAATGGAAAACAAGACTAAGGATCTCTTACATGACGATCAGTTTCGCTCTCGGAAAGGTTAAGCCACGAGGGTGGCAGTTCAGAGTATACGCGATCAGCCATGCAGGTTTAGGTATTCCGTGATTTCCCTAAAGCGCTCCAAGCAGATTCCAGGATGGTTCCTTCGAAAGGGCTCGGCTGATTTTCCTCCCCAGCTCTGATGCAACCCGAACTTGCGCCCCATCTCTAATGACCATGATGTCGACGGGTCCTTAAATACTCATCGTACTTCCTTGTAATGGAGACAAAATGTAAGAAAAATAAAGTTGTTTGGTTAGTTGATTTGAGGGAAGGGACCAAATATCGAGGTCATCGGTCCCGTCGGATTAGGGAAGGACGGCGGAGGAAGTCGGCCGTGCCCTTTCACAGGAAGTATCCCGCCATTTTCCTGAAGCGATTTAGAGAAATCATGTAAAACCTAAATGAGAATGGCCGGACGCAGGTTTGAACCGTCGTCCCCCCGGATGCTAGTCCAGTGTGATAACCACTGCACCACCTCATTCGGTAAAATCGTAAAATCAAGTTACTTTCACATGACTGGTGATGTAGAAAAGGTGTTGGATAGTGTAAAATAATGATAGACTTTCGAAAATCAGAGAAAAATTAAGAGTATGCTATAGGGAAAGACGCGTAACATACATATTACACAAAAACCGAGAAGAAACAATAAGAACTGAAGACTAGGAACGAAGTGCTTTGTTTTTGGTTTAAGAATATGTATATGTATAAAAAAACAGTGACGGAAAAAATGAAATGTTCAAGAGTGGTATTAAAACTGGTTGTAAAAGGATATCAGTGATAAGATTCGCTGATGGTTTTTTCTTTTCAGTGACAATATCTGTTAATAAATGATTAGATTACTGAGCACTCATCATGGATTGAAGGGAAACCAGAAAAGAAGAAAGTAATGAGCAGCAGAAACGAAATCAACGATAAACATAACATTAAACTTGGTAACGACGAAGTAGATGAAGAGGAACTCTGCTACTATGAAAGCAAAACAACCGATGATGGATGAAGCAAAAGGAGGAGATAAAAAGCGGACAAGCACGGGAAGGGAGGGGAAAATTTGGTCAGAAGATTTCTAACTAGAGCCAAACATCGGCCTTAATTTGAGAAAACAAATTTCTGAGAATGCACTTTCGGAGCACGGAATTATATGCTAGTGAATTATGGACTGCGGGGAAATCAGAAAGAAGAAAATCGAAGCGTCTGAGATGTGAAGCTATAGAAGCATGTTGAAAATCATAAGGTAAGGAATGAGCAGGTTCCCCATAGAGTCGACGAGGAAAGGAATATATGGAAAAAATTGACTAGAAGAAGAAATCGGATGATAGTACGTATTTTAAGATATCAGGGAAATAGTTTCATGGTTCTAGAAGGAGCTGCAGAGGGTGAAAACTGAAGGCAAGGACAGAAATGGGAATAGAATCAACAAACAACTGAGGATTCAAGTGCTACTCTGAAATGAAAGTTTAATATAGGAGACGAATTTGTGCAGCGGTAGTCAAAATATCAAACTGCTAAAACAGATGTCTACAAGATGATAGCTGGTAAGCAGCACATATTTCTCTCAGACAACGTTTTTGAGGAATGAAGACTTTCTTTCGTAAGGCTGAGTTACTTAGAACTCTATCACATATGGTATTGAATTAAAGTATGCAAAATACGACAATAGTTTCCTCCACAGTGTTAACCTAATATAATGGACCGAATATCTGAATACGATTGTCAGATGATTCACCTTAGAACCGAAGTGCTTCATGCGCAAAATAGTCCTGGCTCTGTGAATTACAGTTTTCAGCACTGCTCTGCTGATGGAGGATGGTGAAAGCTGCAAGCCCTGAGATATCCATCGGTTACCAAGACGCAGAATGGCCAAGTCATCTATCTGCTTTCTGTTCCACCATCACCACATCTAAGAAGGGTATACCACCCTCCTTCTCAATCACTGCTGTAAATCTTATGTTCGGGTGCATACATTATATGAAGGAGCTCAATGCACTGCTGCAGTGCTTCGTTGCAAAATCGGCCGGATTAAAAACGTATTGTCATTGTAACTGAAAAAGCAAGTTGGGTGGGTCCATTATTCAATGCTCGTTCTTCACAACGTCTACGAAAAAAAAGCTATGACTGGAGTCAGTGGCGAACCGATGGATGATCCGTCAGTTATTTCATAATAATTTCCACCCTACAAAAAACTGTGATCATCAGGGTTGGTCGGAATAAATTTAACATTTCAGGTGAGCAAAAGTCTTAATGTCTCTTCTAGTAGTGCTTCCGTAAACAGAGAGATCGCCTAAAGGCTGATCATATTTTCACTTGGATCCATTCTCATCTGGTTGATGACATTTGAGGATTTTTTTAATATGGCGTCTGCAGTGTCTTACTATTGGTACCACTAATCTAGATACTTTACCGCCTTGTGTGTAGGAGAGCTAATTATACTTACAACTTCGTGTATTTTGTGTAGGTCATTCAACCTGGGTGGCCTAGGTGCTCTTGGCCAAAACTTATCAACAAGTTCATCAGAGAAATCAGAGTTCTTTAGCATTTCAACTCCCTGCCTCGTCATTACCGAAATGGTGTATAGTTTGAGAAATCGGTAAGTGCCATCCTCCAGCAATACAATAGATTCTGTAAATCTAAATTTTAGATGTTTAATTTTTTACAGATTTTGTGGTGCACGAGAGAGGCTTAACGTTGCTTTGTTAAAGTAAAGCTACCATCCCGTTTGCGAGACAGCTGTATATTTAGTGATTAGCATATTGAACATTGGCGTCTGCGTCACACGCTGCAGATTGCGTGTACACACAAGTTCGCGTACTGAAACGGCTTACCTGCGTCCGCGTCGACCTGGCTTAGGACTGACGCTCGCCCGTCTGGCTGCGATATGCCGCCTGTGTCTGCATGGGCTGGGCTGCGAGCGCAGCTTATCGCAGCCACCCCTCACTCCGACGCTGCCAACTTATCGTCAGCCGTGCCCCGACGCCACAACGTCGTTCTTTTGCCCCGCCGAACACCGCCCAGTAATTCCAGCACGGGCGGAACGCGATGGACCGGTATTCATCGCGCTGCATTTCGAAGCGACGACTCACCTGACCTGACCTGAGTCAGCAAGTTTTAAACCAACGCTTTTCTGGAGGTGCGAGTGATGGCGCATGGGATGGATGAATCACATCGATTTATTCAGCATTTGAATTCTGTCCAATCAAGTATCAAATTTACTATGGAAATAGAAAAAGACGGCTGCCTCCCATTTTTGGATGATGTTGTTCGCTGTAAAGTTGATGGCACTTTAGGACATGCCATATATCGGAAATCAACACACACAAATCTGTATCTACATGACAGTAGCTGCCATCACCCTTCACAGACCATAGGTGTCCAAAGGGGGTAGGACGTCAAACGGGCCGACTTGGAGCAGGAGAGGCATCACAGGACATTTTAATTTCCAGTGTCTATACTTTCATAAAACTTTGGCAGCATCACCAGGAAGGACTCAGGATTCACACTCATTGCAGTGGAAGTTCGAAAACATAACAAAATAAATTTTTTTGCGTGTGAAAATTCATCATTTTTTCACTTACTAATGGCTGCATTTGTTGCTATAGGTACACTTTTCTTCATAAGCTAGAGAGATTCTTCCACGAATTTTGCAATGCATACATACCATACGTACAGGTGTATGAAACTCTAGCATTTATTTAATTTATGAAAAAACGAATGAGTTGTTATATTTTAAACTTCATGATTAGAAAAAACACAAATGTTATAGTTATTTATCTCAATTTTTAACACAGTTTTTAATAGATTTGGAAAATTCTAGAGTTTCATACGCCTTTAAGTATGGTTTGTGTGCTGTGCAAAATTCATCGAAGGATCTCTCTTACTTATGAAGAAAAGTGTACCTATAGCAACAAATGCTGCCATTAATAAGTGAAAAAAATGATGAAATTTCACATGTAAAAAAAATTATGTCGTTATTATTTTTGAAGTTCCACTGCTAAGACTGTGAATTCTGAATCCTTCCTGGCCATGCTGACAAAGTTTTATGAATTTATTTGTAAAAGTATAGACAGTGGAAATTAAAATGTCCTGTGGTGCCTCTCCTGCTCCAAGCCGGCCCGTTTGACGTCCTACCCCAGTTAAGACCTTACTGTATAGGGCGCACTGTATATTTGATAAAGATAATTTGCAAGAAGAGCTCACATACCTCAAGAACATTTTTAAATCGAATGGATTTTCTCCACAACAAATTCGTAGAGCATTCAATGAAAAACCTAGAATACAGGTATGTGATAGGGAAGAAGATAGTAATTCCTTCATGTCTAGTGCGTATTTGCGCTATGTGGGTACTTTTTCCTCAAAGATAGGCCCAATTCTTTAGAAACACTGTGTTAAGGTGATCTTCCGGCCCGCACGAAGATCGCAGCTTTACTCGGCCCCGTGAAGGACGATTTACAGCTTTGTAAAGCGGATGTGTATCAGATTCCTTGCTGAAATTGTGAGAAGTCGTACATAGGTCAAACAACACGCACTGTTCATGAGAGATGTGTGGAGCATCGAAGATACACGCGCTTATTAGAGCCATACGGGTCAGCTGTGGCCCAACATTGTATTGGTACAGGGAATTCCATGATTAACAGTGATGTGAAGATTTTAACATCCACCTCTTGCTTTTGGTAATCTGTCTTCAATGAAGCTATAGAGATTAGATTGGCTAGTAATTTAATAAATAGAGATAATGGTTTTAATTTGCACAAAGCATGGAATCTGGCTCTTGGGGTAATTAAACTACAGAGAATTCGTCATGGTGTCACCACCACCCATCATACATCGATAAGCGAATCGCCATAGGCAGCGCATCTGTGACCCGCATGTGCAGTACCGCCGCGGTGGCGCATATAAGACCACGCTTGGCATCTTGTCGTCAGTCTTGTGACTCACTCTGAGGATGGCCGGACGATACGCGGCCGAAATATCAGTGGAGGAAATTTTATTTGCGCGGCTGCATGCCCGAAATTTAATGGACTAGATCATTGACTGTAAATGGTTATGTCCGGCACTTGGAGGCCATTTTCAGCCATTCATGGACTTCATGTTCCCAAACAAGTATGGGATTTTTATGGATGACAATGTTCCATGTCACCGGGCCACATATGGTCGGGATTGGTTTGGCGAATATTCTGAACAGTTCCAGCGAATAATTTGCCCACCCAGATGGCCCGACATGAATCCCATCGAACATTTATGGGACATATTCGAGAGGTCAGTTCATGCACAAAATCCTGCACCGGCAATACTTTCGTAATTATGGGCGGCTGTAGAGACAGCATGTCTCAGTCTTTCTGCAGGGGACTTCCAACGACTTGCTGACCGCATGTCATGGGGATTGCTGCATTTCGTTGGGTAAAAGGAGGTCCGACACAGTGGTAGGAGATATCCCATGACTTTTATTTCATTGTATGTGGGTGAAATATACAGATGACTTGGGGGTATATATGACGTAAAATTCAGTAAGTAGAGCTACCACATAGTAGAGCTACCACATCTGAGAGTCACAGTGGTTCTAATCCTGCTGCACATCGAATCGAACTCAGCTTCGAAGACAGATATAATTACGTCAATACATACTGCTTTAACTCTATAGAATAATTTATTAACTGTAGTTGCATGCCACACTACCAGAATGAAACTACACAGCCGAAAGAATAATACGTATATCTGTCCTGTCGGGCGCTTGTCATGTGGAGCCATTGAGATGCTCCATGCCATTAAGTACGGCATAAAACCATAGAGTGGTTAGTCGCGTGACAGCCGTTAGAACCTGACCAACCCCCAGCAGCAACTTGAGGTATGATAAAGTCTTCATAAGACGCGATCTTGACTGCCGGATTTCTTCATGTGCTGGTAGTCCATTTTCTTTCTTCCACGGGTTGTAACGCAGTCTTCTCTCTTCTCGTAAATAATAAAGAAAAACTACATTGATATACGATTTCTGAATGAGAGTTTCAGGAATGCACCCGAAAGAAATTGACATCTAGTCACGGTATTTTATCTATCAACCATTCACCAATCATTAGCGGAGTATTACACTTGGTATCACTGATGTACTTCACTAGATATGCGCATACACCACCGCGCCAAGTTATAGCGTGCACGAGGGATCTTCAGTGTAATACTCACCTGAAAATGGCTGAATTGTTACTAGACGAAATATGGTGGCTAGATGAAGATGTCACTCGTCTGCTATTCCGAAACCTAACGGAATTCTCAGTTAGCCGGTAAACTTCCGAGATGTACCTCTCATTTCTGGCATGTCACCCTCATAGTGATACTTCAAGCGAAAGCTACTTTAGTTCTTAAGTTTTGCAGACCAGTGCATTAGATTCCTATTCATGTTTGTGAAGTTTTCTCCCCAAACTTTGGCTACAATACCAACTATGTTAAAAGTAATTGTATTAATTTTTGAAGATAATATGCTACCCTGTTGAAACAAGACCAGGGCAAGGTAGTTGACATGTGATAAAGTGGGCCGGCCGCGGTGGTCTAGCGGTTCTGGCGCTGCAGTCCGGAACCGCGGGACTGCTACGGTCGCAGGTTCGAATCCTGCCTCGGGCATGGGTGTGTGTGCTGTCCTTAGGTTAGTTAGGTTTAAGTAGTTCTAAGTTCTAGGGGACTTATGACCTAAGATGTTGAGTCCCATAGTGCTCAGAGCCATTTGAACCATTTTGTGATAAAGTGAGGTGCAATATTATCAACAACGGAATCTAATGGCCACTAGTTTTATATCTGCTAACATACAGATAGCATATTTCACTATGAGTAGGTGTAAACGAAGGAATTGATGATAAAGAAAACAGAAATTAAATTTTAAACACTCTATTTCTGTAGTCACATTTATACAGGTAGTGCTCGGAATCCTGCCTCCAAAACCGATACAAAGTTGTCATCGTTGATTAAATGATTGGCGCACCCTATAGAAAATAGAAGGTCTTGCTGAAAAGTAATACTTCCAAATTTTTGTGTGGGAATTCTTAAGGCCTTTCAAATAAAACAAACGTTACTAACGTTCTACATCTTTATTTTTCATATCAACAACTTTAGTTCTCAACATAGCTATCCTGGCGACGAATACATTTCTCCCAACGGAAGACCAGTTTGTTGATACCGTCACTGTAGAACGTTTGGCGGAGCCACAACCTCACCTCTGCTTGCACCATTTCATCACCACCAACCGAGCGAGGTGGCGCAGTGGTTATCACACTGGACTCGCATTCGGGAGGACGACGGTTCAATCCCGCGTCCGGCCATCCTGATTTAGGTTTCCCGTGATTTCCCTAGATCACTCCAGGCAAATGCTGGGATGGTTCCTTTGAAAGGGCACGGCCGACTTCCTTTCCCATCCTTCCCTAATCCGAGCTTGTGCTCCGTCTCTAATGACCTCGTTGTCGACGGGACGTTAAACACCAATATCCTCCTCCTCCGTCACCACCAAAATGAATTCTCGAAGTTACTCTTCAAGTTTTGGAAACAGGTGAAAAATGCGCGAGTTCAAGTCGGGACTGTATGGAGGATGGTCGTTGACAGTCAACCCAAGGCGTCAGATTGTTGCAGACATCGCAACGCTTGTATGTGGTCTGGGATTGTCATGCTCAAGGAGAGGATGCCCCATATGTGAACGAACTCTTCGTATTCGGAACTCGATTACATCACGCTGTCAGGTCGATGAAATCCAGTCCTCCATGACAAGGTAAGGCTGTTCTCGAGATCAGTGGAGGTTCAACACTACAGTACTTTACTAAGCTTAGCTCCATGGCACGGTATTCCCTTATCTTTCTACTATCTTTGGCCTGACTCATACAGCTACTTACAGGATGTCCTATAGTTTAACATGCACTCTAAGCGACGTTGCAAATTGGGATTGTATCCATATACAGATCCCTGGAAGAGGTAAAAATAAGATACAAAACGAATACTAAGAACGACTGAGACTGAATCCATCAGTTTGGATTAGTGTACAGATATTTCCCACTTCTGCACCACACTGTGACTGAGGAACTTCGAAGAAAAATATTTTAGCAAACAGCAATTGTAATAAGATGTTATAATTCGTGAAGTGCATGGACAATACGCATCTCGCGTCACATTCGGATCTGAGGCACACGAAATGGCAAAGTGTAAAAGATGTGAGCAGTGTGCAATAAACTGACGTCGAGAGAAAAGATAAATAGGTCGACGATCCGTAAGCTTATTTTAACCATCTGGACGTTATTAATCATATATATCATTATTTACTGTATTCGCGTTCCTTTGACGATTTGGAACCCATGTTCCACCATATATTGTTGAAGGCTTCGTTCTAAGTCATAAGAATTATTTAAGAATCAAGCTAAATTGCGCAAAAGAATTGAAGGGTTCGAAATAGGAGTCCGAGGAAACATAAGCACCCTTTGCTGATACAAATCACGTTCAGAGTCCGTCGAATGGTTTTGAATGGTATGTGGTGGTTTCACCCTGTATACGTGAGCAAAAACTACGGTCGTACTGCATTACAAAGGGGTAATATGACATTCAGTGTTGCTGCAGTCGCACGGAATCAATAGAGAAGGGTGAATCGTCCGGATTATGTCAGCAATGCCGAAGTTTGTCAAAGGCATCTTCAAGTTGCGCGTCGCACTCCAAACTGTCGTCTTCGGCCGTGAAATGTGTGTAAATGAACGCCACAAGAGATGAGGTGATTTCGTTGGCGCTCTTTATGCCAACTCCTGCGTCCTCCTCGTGTCAATTATGAGCGTCGGTGCGTGATAAATGTATTCCTCAGCCACCCATAAGAAAACTGCATGATTTCAATACTGGGCATCCCGGCTCTAATCTCAGTCGCTCGCAGCAAGAGCTGGTGGAGGGGTCGACGACCTTCCCAAAGTTTCAAACGTCCACTGTGGCGTAGGGAAGAGCTGTGGTGAAATTTGGTGCCAGTATGACGTAATTACACCACCTTACATCTTACATGAACTGAGATCTGGATATTTGTCACATGTGGCGGGACCTTGCTGTCTGAACCGTCGCCAATTCCAGGATGAGGTCGCAGGGTGCCACGCTTTTGCACCATTACGGAGGCATTCTGGAGCCAAATTTCACACTACTATACTGAAATAGGGGGAAATGACTGGATTTAAAACACAATGACATTTTAATACCTTTGCCCAGTGTAGTTACTAACAGAATATTAGCAAGACGACGCTGGTATATCCGTATTTAGTTTATATGCGACGATGTTGAGCCGATTTTATGTTTATCTTTTGACGATGTCACTTTGAGTCGATTATATTACAACTCGTTTTTATAACAGGTATGCCTTATCATACTTACGGTGCATAATTTTTCACTTGTATGTCAGTAATACTTTTCATTATGGACTATTTTATTGTTTAAAGCTGTAGACAACAACTAGATGTATTCGTGTATTTCCCAGATTTTGCAGCAGATCTGAAGATAGTTATTACTGACCTAACAAGTTTTTGATCACAGACGGAAATAAAGAAATTTATTCTACGTTCTCTGGATCACTGTTCTATACGCTACCGTATCGCAACTAAGAATTAATATTTTTGAGTATTGCGTTCGGTGGGATAGCAGTATGTTTATCTATAAAGTACGAATTGGGGTAGATGGGCACGGAAAGTCCGGGAACACCGGAACGTGGTAGCAGTATTTGTTTATATTCTGAATGAGAGTTTCAGAGGGTTGGTCCTAGAGAGGCAAATACGTCAAATACAGCAGAGTTTATGCCGGACGTGGAGTGCTCAGGTCCTTCAGCTCGTCGAGAAGGGGGGAAAAGCGGGGTGAAAGTGGGGGGGGGGGGGGCTGAAGGAGTGGGGCAGAGTGGGGCAGACCGCTGCACACATGGCCAGTAGTTCAGGTCGCGGGTCGGTCGCCGCATTACTTTGGTCACGGACGGCAGAGTTCGCAAACACTGCTGGCAGCTCTCCCAGCCGAGAGCCGAGGGGTCGTTGGTGGAGTCACATCCACATATTCAAAGAGAGAGAGAGCAAGAGAGAGAGAGAGAAAGATAGGGAGAAAGCAATGTACGGGGACGGGAGGTGGGGTGCAAGGAGAAAATGAAAGAGGTGGGAAACCGAGGCGGGACGCAGTATCTGGTGTCTCCTCATATGAATCACAAACAGCAGAAAAGTAAACCTGCCTCGATCGATCGACCACATAGGTAACCCTGGTAACGATATGACCCGAGAACTCTCAAACAAACGGCGAAATGCAGCGAATTTATTCGCGTCAAAATCGTACGCGAAGGTTACTCTACACTATTTAAGCAAACGCAGGAGCTAACTTTTTGTGACCGCGAATGCCAATCCAGTAATGTATTGAGTTAACGGTAGCACTTATTGATGGCGTATCTTGACATTTCCAGTCACATTTTTGATTGAACAACTACAGTAAATATCTTCAAGCAAAATGTACATGAAACTTCTCCATACTCTGTAACACAGTACTCAAATTCGAACGTGTTGTTTCAAGTTGCCCTTGACCTTTTCACCGGAAAGTGAATATAAAGTGACATAGACCAACAGCACTGCCTATTGTCGCCGTCTTGTACCGCCACCGGCTTCCACATATTACCAAGCCATCACTGCATGATCCGTTTATAAAGGAAGGAAGTGGCTTAGTTAAACATGTTTTTCGTCGCAACGACCTCTTTTTTTCGAAATTACGAAATTTCGACAGCCAGTTTTCTCTTCTGTACGCGATAATATATTTGGAAACACAGCTTTAGAGACAGAAACGACAGTTGTAGTAAAATACGAAAAAGCGGAGCTCGTACGGACAGATATAGGTCTCCATTTTTCCAACTTGCTATTCAAGGGTAGATCGGCAACGGCCTTGCCGCAGTGGGTACACAGGTTCCCGTCAGATCACCGAAGTTAAGCGCTGTCGGGTGTGGCTGGCACTTGGATGGGTGACCATCCGGGCCGCCATGTGCTGTTGCCATTTTTCTGGGTGCACTCAGCCTCGTGACGCTAACTGAAGAGCTACTCGACCGAACAGTAGCGGCTCCGGTCAAAGAAAACCATCACAACGACCGGGAGAGCGGTGTGTTGACCACATGCCCGTCCTATCCGCATCCTCATCTGAGGATGACACGGCGGTCGGATGGTCCCGATAGTCCACTTGTGGCCTGAAGACGGAGTGCTTTATTCAAGGGTAGATCGGTCGAGAGATAACATGACAAGGGTTCTATGAACATTTTGTCAAGCAGATTAGTGATGCAAATGTACTTGTAGACGAGTAGAGACCGTGGAGGAAAAACCTTTAATTGAAACTCGTCTTTGCACATATGTATTATGATGATGATGACCTAAATCCTGTGATGCACACTCATGTCAGGTCAGGGGTTAACAAATACGAGTCTGAATTCGATAATTCATCGCAAATTTAATCGATAAGAGTATAAGGCCCTGTGCTTCAATGTCAAGTACTATGAGAAATTTCAACTTCGTAAGTGTGGAACTGACAAAGTAAACGTGACTTTTTGTGCTTGGCTCAGATAGTGAAACGGAGTCCTCTGAATCAAACTTAGTGCGTGGTAATCAGGATCCCTCTCTTATTACATTACGAACAATATATAGTAGTCATGAGAAGATATCTGTTCAGAGTATATGCAGGAATGTGAGATCGAGGAGCAGAAGTCTCCAGAAGTTGGCGCTGTGCGTTCGTACTCCGAATACATAGCTACTTGTGATGTGTTCACGGCTGTCTAACTCTAGGGGCGTACGTCTGGATTTCCTCCCGACTTCTGAGTTCGAGCAGGCGTTCCGTCTGCTGCCTTTTCACCGACGGAGTGCGAAATGCGTCTGGTTTCCTCTCTCTCTCTCTCTCTCTCTCTCTCTCTCTCTCTCTCTGGTTGTGTGTGGATGGGGGCGTGTGTGTGTGTGTGTGTGTGTGTGTGTGTGTGTGTGTGTGTGTGTGTGTGTGTGCAGCGGGAAGGGAAGGACACGAATTTCCGAGGTCGCCGTCAATAGGAGCAATCTGGCAGGCCGTATCCGCCTTCGTGACGTGCCTCGTCCCCGTCGTTTCAAGTTGTGCAGTACGCCGGCGCCATCTTCCTCCTGCCAGTGTGTTGGCGTATACCGGGAAGTTTGAGCAGTTTAGTACTTGCTGTATAGTCGCTAATTGTGGGGATTACCATTTCTGTCAAGGGAACAGTTAATTGAACCAAAAATGTCTGACGTCATCATGGTATATTTATAATTATATTGTAACAAATAAGCCCTCGGTCACAAATATTAAGTCAAAATTGACCTGGTTTCGACGCTACTATGAGAGTCGTCTTCAGAATCAGACTAACTGTACTAAAACATTAGGTATATAGTACATTAATAAAATTAAAGTTTGTACTGACTCGAAAAGATGTAGTACTTATAAGTCACATATTAAAAAAGATCTCAGCCGGAAAGGCGACGTCAAGAACACTTGTCAGATGGCGAGCCGCTAATGGCTGCTCGTACTGTGGACAAGGGTTGCAACAAGACTGAGGTGCCCACTTTAGAAAGTGTGGGCAAGTAAACATGGTGTTGCTACAAGCGCCATCTAGTATCCGCAGAAACAACTAGGCTACTGCACATTCAAAATTAGACACATGAAATTGTGATGCAAACAGGATGAAGTTACATATTTATCTGCTTTAAATAGAGATACATTTTGCAACGTAAAAACGTTAATTATGTCATACAAGAAAACAGAAAAGATGTGACAGGAAATCAACATTTCGGTAAACTTCATGAGGAAATCTGAATCAAAGATCAAGCAATGGCTTTATACAGTCAAAAAAGTTTTTATTTCGCAGCTGCAGCTGTTCGTTGAGAATGAGGCCATCATGACGAGTGAGATTTTTGAAAATCTCCAATTCCTCTAAGACATCTAATCTACGCCCCTTCTTTTCGGTATGCAGAATATTGTTATCGCCTATGGCCTTAGGCACGTGTCCAGTAATTAAGAGATGATCGGCAAAGGATGAATTTAGGGGACTGGTGCCGTTCTTTCTCAAAAGATGTTCTTTATATCTGACGGTGAAAGCACGTCCGGTTTGCTCTATATAATAGAAGGAGCAGGTATCGCAGATGGTCTTATAATCGCCAGAACTTTCTGTAGGGGAGCGAATGGATTTCAAATTATGAATGAAATTTCTCTTTAGATTATTATTAGTAGAGAAGGCAACATTGCAGTTGTATTTGTTGCGAAGCATGCGCTGAATCTGATAGGATTCAAGTGGTTCAAATGGCTCTGAGCACTATGGGACTTAACATCTGTGGTCATCAGTCCCCTACAACTTAGAACTAATTAAACCTAACTAACCTAAGGACATCGCACACATCCATGCCCGAGGCAGGATTCGAACCTGCGACCGTAGCAGTCGCGCGGTTCCTGACTGAGCGACTAGAAACGCGAGACCACTAGGCGCTACAGTCTGGAACCGCGCGACCGCTACAGTCGCAGGTTCGAATCCTGTCTCAGGCATGGATGTTTGTGATATCCTTAGGTTGGTTAGGTTTAAGTAGTTCTAAGTTATAGGGGACTGATGACCTCAGAAGGTAAGTCCCATAGTGCTCAGAGCCATTTGAACCATTTAATAATGTGTAAGTCATTGTGTCACAGAGATTATGAGTGTATAAATGAATATGTAAGTAAGTACAAATGTAGACAATCCGTCCATTATGGAAAGTGTGAAGTGCTAGGAGTTTGGGATCTACTTAAGAATAGAAAACATTGCAGAACTGTTGTTGCTGTTGTTGTGGTCTTCAGTCCTGAGACTGGTTTGATGCAGCTCTCCATGCTACTCTATCCTGTGCAAGCTTTTTCATCTCCCATTACCTACTGCAACCTACATCCTTCTGAATCTGCTTAGTGTATTCGTCTCTTGGTCTCCCTCTCGATTTTTACCCTCCACGCTGCCCTCCAATACTAAATTGGTGATCCCTTGATGCCTCAGAACATGTCCTACCAACCGATCCCTTCTTCTGGTCAGGTTGTGCCACAAACTTCTCTTCACCCCAATCCTATTCAATACTTCCTCATTAGTTATGTGATCTACCCATCTAATCTTCAGCATTCTTCTGTAGCACCACATTTCGAAAGCTTCTATTCTCTTCTTGTCCAAACTATTTATCGTCCATGTTTCACTTCCATACATGGCTACACTCCATACGAATACTTTCAGAAATGACTTCCTGACACTTAAATCAATACTGGATGTTAACAAATTTCTCTTCTTCAGAAACGCTTTCCTTGCCATTGCCAGCCTACATTTTATATCCTCTCTACTTCGACCATCATCAGTTATTTTGCTCCCCAAATAGCAAAACTCCTTTACTACTTTAAGTGCCTCATTTCCTAATCTAATTCCCTCAGCATCACCCGACTTAATTAGACTACATTCCATTATCCTTGTTTTGCTTTTGTTGATGTTCATCTTATATCCTCCTTTCAAGACACTGTCCATTCCATTCAACTGCTCTTGCAAGTCCTTTGCTGTCTCTGACAGAATTACAATGTCATCGGCGAACCTCAAAGTTTTTATTTCTTCTCCATGAATTTTAATACCTACTCCGAATTTTTCTTTTGTTTCCTTTACTGCTTGCTCAATATACAGATTGAACAACATCGGAGAGAGGCTACAACCCTGTCTTACTCCCTTCCCAACCACTGCTTCCCTTTCATGTCCCTCGACTCTTATAGCTGCCATCTGGTTTCTGTACAAATTGTAAATAGCCTTTCGCTCCCTATATTTTACCCCTGCCACCTTTAGAATTTGAAAGAGAGTATTCCAGTCAACATTGTCAAAAGCTTTCTCTAAGTCTACAAATGCTAGAAACGTAGGTTTGCCTTTCCTTAATCTTTCTTCTAAGATAAGTCGTAAGGTCAGTATTGCCTCACGTGTTCCAGTGTTTCTACGGAATCCAAACTGATCTTCCCCGAGGTTGGCTTCTACTAGGTTTTCCATTCGTCTGTAAAGAATTCGTGTTAGTATTTTGCAGCTGTGACTTATTAAGCTGATAGTTCGGTAATTTTCACATCTGTCAACACCTGCTTTCTTTGGGATTGGAATTATTATATTCTTCTTGAAGTCTGAGGGTATTTCGCCTGTTTCATACATCTTGCTCACCAGATGGTAGAGTTTTGTCAGGACTGGCTCTCCCACGGCCGTCAGTAGTTCCAATGGAATATTGTCTACTCCGGGGGCCTTGTTTCGACTCAGGTCTTTCAGTGCTCTGTCAAACTCTTCACGCAGTATCATATCTCCCATTTCATCTTCATCTACATCCTCTTCCATTTCCATAATATTGTCCTCAAGTACATCGCCCTTGTATAGACCCTCTATATACTCCTTCCACCTTTCTGCTTTCCCTTCTTTGCTTAGAACTGGGTTTCCATCTGAGCTCTTGATATTCATACTAGTCGTTCTCTTATCTCCAAAGGTCTCTTTAATTTTCCTGTAGGCGGTATCTATCTTACCCCTAGTGAGATAGGCCTCTACATCCTTACATTTGTCCTCTAGCCATCCCTGCTTAGCCATTTTGCACTTCCTGTCGATCTCATTTTTGAGACGTTTGTATTCCTTTTTGCCTGTTTCACTTACTGCATTTTTATATTTTCTCCTTTCATCAATTAAATTCAATATTTCTTCTGTTACCCAAGGATTTCTACTAGCCCTCGTCTTTTTACCTACTTGATCCTCAGCTGCCTTCACTACTTCATCCCTCAAAGCTACCCATTCTTCTTCTACTGTATTTATTTCCCCCATTCCTGTCAATTGCTCCCTTATGCTCTCCCTGAATCTCTGTACATCCTCTGGTTCTTTTAGTTTATCCAGGTCCCATCTCCTTAAATTCCCACCTTTTTGCAGTTTCTTCAGTTTTAATCTACAGGTCATAACCAATAGATTGTGGTCAGAGTCCACATCTGCCCCTGGAAAGGTCTTACAATTTAAAACCTGGTTCCTAAATCTCTGTCTTACCATTATATAATCTATCTGAAACCTTTTAGTATCTCCAGGGTTCTTCCATGTATACAACCTTCTTTCATGATTCTTAAACCAAGTGTTAGTTATGATTATGTTGTGCTCTGTGCAAAATTCGACCAGGCGGCTTCCTCTCTCATTTCTGTCCCCCAATCCATATTCACCTACTATGTTTCCTTCTCTCCCTTTTCCTACACTCGAATTCCAGTCACCCATGACTATTAAATTTTCATCTCCCTTCACAATCTGAATAATTTCTTTTATTTCATCATACATTTCTTCAATTTCTTCGTCATCTGCAGAGCTAGTTGGCATATAAACTTGTACTACTGTAGTAGGCGTGGGCTTCGTATCTATCTTGGCCACAATAATGCGTTCACTATGCTGTTTGTAGTAGCTTACCCGCATTCCTATTTTCCTATTCATTATTAAACCTACTCCTGCATTACCCCTATTTGATTTTGTGTTTATAACCCTGTAGTCACCTGACCAGAAGTCTTGTTCCTCCTGCCACCGAACTTCACTAATTCCCACTATATCTAACTTCAACCTATCCATTTCCCTTTTTAAATTTTCTAACCTACCTGCCCGATTAAGGGATCTGACATTCCACGCTCCGATCCGTAGAACGCCAGTTTTCTTTCTCCTGATAATGACATCATCTTGAGTAGTCCCCGCCCGGAGATCCGAATGGGGGACTATTTTACCTCCGGAATATTTTACCCAAGAGGACGCCATCATCATGTAATCATACAGTAAAGCTGCATGCCCTCGGGAAAAATTACGGCTGTAGTTTCCCCTTGCTTTCAGCCGTTCGCAGTACCAGCACAGCAAGGCCGTTTTGGTTATTGTTACAAGGCCAGATCAGTCAATCATCCAGACTGTTGCCCTTGCAACTACTGAGAAGGCTGCTGCCCCTCTTCAGGAACCACACGTTTGTCTGGCCTCTCAACAGATACCCCTCCGTTGTGGTTGCACCTACGGTACGGCTGTCTGTATCGCTGAGGCACGCAAGCCTCCCCACCAACGGCAAGGTCCATGGTTCATGGGGGGGGATTGCAGAACTAAGTTACAGAATGTAATTAATATTGAACAGAGAGAATAAACAGCGGTCACGCACTGTTTCTTGCTTTTAATTCTACAGAAGTAGTTCCAGGATGTTCTTTATTTTCTGTAATTGTTCAATTACTTTACGTAGTTCTCCTGTGTTTGACTCAACAAAAACAAGCCAATTATCTCTGTGATGTTTGTCGTTTGAATTTAGTCTGAAAAGGTCTAAATTCACACCTTACGTAACTCAATAAATTTGTATTTTTTTAAGACTGAGCGAAGATTAAAAACTGATTGTGATTAAGAAAATATTTTAAAACTGCACGTGGTTATCCTAATACACTTCATTAATTACCGTACAGAGCTAAATGTCACGTATACGACATTACTATGTTGCAGTCTCCACAACGTCCACTCTGTAAACTTACATATCGTGTTGTAGCAAAGTAAAGTATTAAAGCCTTACTATGGCTGTTCAAAAATGGTTGAAAAGGCTCTGAGCACTATGGGACTTAACTTCTGAGGTCATCAGTCCCCTAGAACTTAGAACTACTTAAACCTAACTGACCTACGGACATCACACACATCCATGCCCGAGGCAGGATTCGAACCTTCGACCGTAGCGGTCGCGCGGTTCCAGACTGTAGCGCCTAGAATCGCTCGGCCATCCTGGCCGGCCTTACGATGGCTGTGTTATTATGACATCTGACATCAACAATCTCAATGCATCAATTTAATAATTTACAGCGTTATACGACACAAATGTCAGCCCCCTACAAAGACGAGGGGGAAGGACTGAGAAGTGGCGACTTCAGTTGATGCTCAACATCGTGTGAAAATATCTGCATCATTCCATTTTAAGCTATTACAAGCAAACCTAACTGTGTGTGATACACTCCAAGAGATGAAGCGATTGGCTAAGGCCAAGAGAAGAACCTGAAGGCCTGTGGATAGGTGACTAGATTAACACAGGAACAGCGTGAAACCAAAACATCAACGTCAAATCGAAACGTCTGAAGCCCAAAATGTCTGTAAAAGTCTGGATGAGGACTCTTGTTAGCAGTAGTTTTCTAGTGGTTGTGATGGCGTCGGTCGTCACAGGTTTCGATTTTGTGGCATTAATGTAGTGGGAAAGCGGGAGGACGGCCGCTGTGACCGAGCGGGGGAAGGTCGGTGTCAGGAGGTGGACGCTGAATAGAGAGGGATGTGAGGAAGGACGTCGCGTCGTCAGGTGCAAGGCGTCAGAGAAGAGCGCATCATCAGAGTCGTCATCCTGTGCACACATGGAATGGAGGCAGTCATCAGAAGGAGTAAGGCTGCAGGCAGCGCCGCCATAGACGCATAAGATACAGTGGATGCCACAGCAGGAGCGACGTCTCCGATCGGCATCTGAACCAGTCTAAGTCGGAGACATTCAGAACGGACGTGGCCTTCCTGGCCACAACCTGAACAATAGCGCGGCTGGCCGTCGTACATGACGACAGCCATGCAGTTGGCAATAACCAAGAAGAAAGGCACATGTTTCCTTGGTTCAATTGTTGTCTGTCGGACACCATTACGGACAAGGTAGGTTTCGAACGTGTTCCACGTTTCAGCAGCGTGACTGACGACGTTACCGTAAGGTTTAAAGTCAGTCGCTGCAACGTAGGATTGTACCTGAAACGGAAATTCGAAAACCCGCAACGTTCGGAGCCAAGACCAGGGAGATTAACACGACAGTTCCTATATGTCCGTCAGAGTATCGATCGTTAGCATGGCGCCGCACAAAGTTGGCACACAGCTCGTCATTCGCTAGCTTTATGTACACAGCAGCATTGAGCATCGAAAAGTAAATTCTGAAATCTTGTGACGAATCACGCATTTCAGGCCGCGCGGGATTAGCCGAGCGGTCTTAGGCGTTGCAGTCATGGACTGTGCGGCTGGTCCCGGCGGAGGTTCGAGTCCTTCCTCGGGCATAGGTGTGTGTATGTTTGTCGTTAGGATAATTTAGGTTAAGTAGTGTGTAAACTTAGGGACTGATGACCTTAGCAGTTAAATCCCATACGATTTCACACACATTTGAACATTCTTGAACGCATTTCAGACCGTATAAAACGTTCTACTTCATATGTATTTGGTCGTATTGATCTAAAGGGAAAGTTAATTTAATTGTGGTTTGGCAGTAAGAAAACGCCATGATGATCGCAGAAGTAAACATACCCATGTTCGCTTACAAGCAGCAGAACATGCGAGACACAAACAAGGCGTTCTCGCATCACCACTGCCAATGGGAGACTGCCCTTAGACCAGAAGCTATACACGAGGAATTATGGCTTTTCCTTGGTGCGGCCGTGATATCGGCGTTGTCTTGCGTTCAAGATGGATGTGCAGCGTGGAGAAAATTGCGAAAATATAGTTCCGAAACTTTTTTCTGTCTCTTCCTCATATCCCTTGATTCCGCGCCTTGCTCTAGGGGCGTACTATGATACAGTGGGATTGTGTTGCTGTGGCGAGGGTGTTTGAAAGTATGCCAGGAGTACAGGCATGATCCACCGTACACACAAGAAATTATTTCTGGATAGTAGTTAAAACTTCCTGACTACCTTCCGCACACTGACGTGACAAAAATCTTGGGTTAGCGATATGCACATATACAAACGGCGGTAGTATCGCGTAAGACAGGTACAAAGGACAGTGCCTTGGCGGAGCTGTCATTTGTACTCAGACCACGCATGTGACAAGTTTCCGAAGCGATTATGGCCGCACGACGGGAATACTTTGGACGCGGAATGTTTGTTGGAACTAGACGCAAGGGACATACCATTTCGGAAATAGTTAGGGAATTCAGTATTTCGAGGTCCGTAGTGTCAAGAGGGTGGCGATATACCAAATTTCAAGCATTACTTCTCACCACGGACGACAAAGTGACTGACGGCCATCACTTAACGACCGAGAGCAGTGGCGTTTGCGTGGAGTTGTCAGTCCTAATAGATAAGCAATTACTGCTTGAAGTAACCAGAGTAATCAATGTGGGACGAACGACGAATGTATCAGTTAGGACAGTGCGGCGAAATTTGGTGTTAATGGTCTGTGGCAGCAGACGACCGACGCGAGTGCCTTTGCTAACAGCACGACATCGCCTGCAGTGCCCCTCTACTGTTCGTGATCATATCGTTTGGCTCCTTGATGACTGGGTACTATGGCCTAGACAGATGAGTCCCGACTCCAGTTGGTAAGAGCTGGTGATAGGTTTCGAGTGTCGAGCAGACCTCACGAAGCCTTGGACCCAAGTTGTCAACAAGCCACTTTGCAAGCTGGTGGTGCCTCCATAATGGTGTGGGCGGGGTTACATGGGATGGACATGCTCCTCTGGTCCCAGTGAACCGATCACTGGCTAGAACTGTTATGTTCTGGTATTTCATTTTAGCCATTCATGGATTTCATGTTTTCAAACAACGATGGAAATCTTTTGGATGACAGTGCGCCATTTAGGAACATTCTAGATAATTAGAGCGAATGATTTGGCCACTCAGATCGCCTGACATGGATCCCACCAAAAATTTGTCGGACATAGTCGAGATTTTTGGACAACATGGTTGTGGAGATGAAGCAGCGATTAGTATGATTAATCAATTATTCAAAAACAGTCCTAATCGCATTCATTATTATTATACCGCCAACCGCTTTCAAACCGACGTAGGGGTCATCTTCTGGGCATTTACACTGTGAAGTTATAGATATCCGTCAGAAAGATTCCATTATACAACAGCTAAAATTACGTAAATTTAAAATATGTAACCCATTGGTCGACTGCTGGTGGTGTCACTCCTGTCTACATAACGGCAGGAAACTATGCGAGACAAACCATTTGTATGGGCTTAAATAGCGTGCTGAGATCACGTGAATAGATGGCAACACCCCCAGCGGCGATCAATGGCATTTAATACAGTTTATTATATGTAATTACTAGTCACCTTGGTTTAACGTAAATTTAAGTGATAGTAAATAACAGAAAACGAAACCATTCCATTTAAAAAGAGTTACAATTATAGTGTTAATTATGAAATAGTAACACATGTTCTGTAGTCAACTCATAAAGCCGGCCGGAGTGGCCGTGCGGTTCTAGGCGCTACAGTCTGGAACCAGGCGACTGCTACGGTCGCAGGTTCGAATCCTGGTTGGTTGGTTGGTTGTTTCGGGGAAGGAGACCAGACAGCGAGGTCATCGGTCTCATCGGATTAGGGAAGGACGGGGAAGGAAATCGGCCGTGCCCTTTGAAAGGAACCATCCCGGCATTTGCCTGGAGCGATTTAGGGAAATCACGGAAAACCTAAATCAGGATGGCCGGACGCGGGATTGAACCGTCGTCCTCCCGAATGCGAGTCCAGTGTCTAACCACTGCGCCACCTCGCTCGGTCGAATCCTGCCTCGGGCATGGATGTGTGTGATGTCCTTAGGTTAGTTAGTTTTAATTAGTCCTAACTTCTAGGCGCCTGGCCAGCCGAAGTGGCCGTGCGGTTAAAGGCGCTGCAGTCTGGAACCGCAAGACCGCTACGGTCGCAGATTCGAATCCTGCCTCGGGCATGGATGTTTGTGATGTCCTTAGGTTAGTTAGGTTTAACTAGTTCTAAGTTCTAGCGGACTAATGACCTCAGCAGTTGAGTCCCATAGTGCTCAGAGCCATTTGAACCATTTTTTTTCTAGGCGCTCAGAGCCATTTGAACCAATCGACTCGTAGAATTCGTAAAAGTATGTAACATTATGTGCCATAATATAAAGTAAAATAGTATGTGACATACAAAAACTGGTGTCGTCTTGTATTATAATACATTTCGTACATTTACGTAGAAAACATTGGGTCAGTTTACTAAAACGGATAATATGGAAGGCCTACAACGTAATTTTAGCTGTTGTATAATGGAATCTTTCTGACAGATATCTATAATTTCACAGTGTAAACGCCCAGAAGATGACCCCCTACGTCGGGTTGAAACCGGTTAGCGGTATAGTAATAATAAATGCGATTAAGACTGTTTTTGAATAATTGATAGTCGAGAGATCAGTCCGTGCACAAAATCCTGTACCAGCAACGCTTTCGAAATTATGGACGGCTACAAAGGCAGCATTGCTCAATATTTCTGCAGGCGACTTCCAACGACTTGAGTCCATGCTACGTCACGTTGCTGCCGGGAAAAAGGACGTGCGACACGATATTAGGAGGTATTTCAACCCGTCATCTGGCTTTCGTACTCTGGCGCCTGGCAGTTTAGTGCCTTCAATTAAGACATTTGTGGGACGAAGGGACAGCAAATTGCACGGAATCCGCCCCCGCCAAGCGCGCATACCTGGTTCTGCAGTGCAGTGCAGCCCATTCAGGCTGCGGTTTGCGTAGTGGCCGCACTGGCCGAGTCCTGCGGCTGGTCCTTTGTAAGCGGGCCCGGCGCGGCGAGCTACCCACCTGCAGTGCACGCGCCGAACAAAAGAGCGGCGCCCAGCCCGGGCCTCCGGCGCAATTTGCGTCGCCCGGGGCTGCCGGGTTGCCGTTGCCGCAGGCGCAGAGCGGACACTTCGCAGACACTCACTTAAGGCTCGCGCACAAAAGCCAATTGTAGTATTGTTCCGCTGGAACAATGGCGACAGTAATTCCAGGAGCGTGCGCGCGTGCGCAGCCCTACTGATGCACCTCTCGCCCTGTTTATCCCTCGCAGAGTACACTCGCAGTAATCGAGGTAGCACAGTCAGTTGCAGACCGAAATCCCCGCTTCTTCCCTCGCCATCTCAGTATTCCACATTTTTTTGTTCCAGTCAGCAGTGCTCTTGAATGGAAAGGGAATTCAAGGTGGCACAAAAAGAGCTTACTGCTGCCAGTAAAAGCTTTGTCACATCTATTTCTTGTTTTCTGTCGGTTCTTAACTGTTGCGTAATCACGGAACAGTCCAAGCCGCTGGTTATTTTGGAGGAAAATCTAGCTTCGAATTGTGCTGTAGAATTATGACAGGACGCAGCAAGAAATCACAGATTGCTACACTTCACAGCAGGAGATGTCTGAATCGTTCATTAGTGTGCAGCAACTTGTTCCATGTTCTGTATGGACATAAAAAGCAACAGAGAAGTAAAAACTACTCCCGCTAAGAAATACCTTTTGTGTGCTCGGAAACTTTCAGTGGTTTCTTAAGCTATGTAAATCCCCTGTAACTAACTGTTTCGTTAATGGCTGCTAAAGATAATTTTTTTATTAATTCCATTTCCTGTTGTCATAGCTGGACTAATGCCGGGATACGATGGATATGGCCTAAATAACTACTGTCCAAATCTGGAGTAGCCTTGTACAGAACAGACGTTGACGTTTCATTTACCGCGGTATATTTTCCTCGTAATACACTCCTGGAAATGGAAAAAAGAACACATTGACACCGGTGTGTCAGACCCACCATACTTGCTCCGGACACTGCGAGAGGGCTGTACAAGCAATGATCACACGCACGGCACAGCGGACACACCAGGAACCGCGGTGTTGGCCGTCGAATGGCGCTAGCTGCGCAGCATTTGTGCACCGCCGCCGTCAGTGTGAGCCAGTTTGCCGTGGCATACGGAGCTCCATCGCAGTCTTTAACACTGGTAGCATGCCGCGACAGCGTGGACGTGAACCGTATGTGCAGTTGACGGACTTTGAGCGAGGGCGTATAGTGGGCATGCGGGAGGCCGGGTGGACGTACCGCCGAATTGCTCAACACGTGGGGCGTGAGGTCTCCACAGTACATCGATGTTGTCGCCAGTGGTCGCCTGAAGGTGCACGTGCCCGTCGACCTGGGACCGGACCGCAGCGACGCACGGATGCACGCCAAGACCGTAGGATCCTACGCAGTGCCGTAGGGGACCGCACCGCCACTTCCCAGCAAATTAGGGACACTGTTGCTCCTGGGGTATCGGCGAGGACCATTTGCAACCGTCTCCATGAAGCTGGGTTACGGTCCCGCACACCGTTAGGCCGTCTTCCGCTCACGCCCCAACATCGTGCAGCCCGCCTCCAGTGGTGTCGCGACAGGCGTGAATGGAGGGACGAATGGAGACGTTTCGTCTTCAGCGATGAGAGTCGCTTCTGCCTTGGTGCCAATGATGGTCGTATGCGTGTTTGGCGCCGTGCAGGTGAGCGCCACAATCAGGACTGCATACGACCGAGGCACACAGGGCCAACACCCGGCATCATGGTGTGGGGAGCGATCTCCTACACTGGCCGTACACCACTGGTGATCATCGAGGGGACACTGAATAGTGCACGGTACACCCAAACCGTCATCGAACCCATCGTTCTACCATTCCTAGACCGGCAAGGGAACTTGCTGTTCCAACAGGACAATGCACGTCCGCATGTATTCCGTGCCACCCAACGTGCTCTAGAAGGTGTAAGTCAACTACCCTGGCCAGCAAGATCTCCGGATCTGTCCCCCATTGAGCATGTTTGGGACTGGATGAAGCGTCGTCTCACGCGGTCTGCACGTCCAGCACGAACGCTGGTCCAACTGAGGCGCCAGGTGGAAATGGCATGGCAAGCCGTTCCACAGGACTACATCCAGCATCTCTACGATCGTCTCCATGGGAGAATAGCAGCCTGCATTGCTGCGAAAGGTGGATATACACTGTACTAGTGCCGACATTGTGCATGCTCTGTTGCCTGTGTCTATGTGCCTGTGGTTCTGTCAGTGTGATCATGTGATGTATCTGACCCCAGGAATGTGCCAATAAAGTTTCCCCTTCCTGGGACAATGAATTCACGGTGTTCTTATTTCAATTTCCAGGAGTGTAATTGTCAGAGCACAGTAAAAGAGATTACGGTCGGTGATATGGCAGGTGAAAATTTCCTGCGTTCACCAGAAAACAAGAATGCGAGGTGATAATGCTAGCAGCAAGTACTTCCATGAGACTGCATAGTAGACTCAAGAGTGACTCAATATTTAGATCTACAACTATAAAATAATACGGTTACGAAATGCTACAGTTTAGTAGCACGAAAACCAATAGGTTTATGTAAGATGGATACGTCCACTGGCTGCACAGATTACGAGAATAATCTTTCAATAAAATATTATAATGGATACAGTGGTATGTGAGAAATAATAAAAAAATACACCAAAATTTTTCTGTCTGCTTATAACGCTTCTAGTGCAGATGCAATAAACACAGTTGCAGCAGCACTGAATCAATATTTCTCCAATGCTCTTCACGAATTTTTCCTCCAAAGGAATAGCAGCTTGCCTGAATAGAAAGATATTTTAATTGGCTGTGGAATCCTCTAATAAATAGAAATAGATACTATTTTACCAAACCGATCGCGAAAAACATTTAGAAACACGACGAAAATAGAAGAACGCATAAAACATGACAAATCGCCATTCCGGGTTTTCTGTCAATAGTAAACATAAGAAGACAAACGTAAAAGTGACTGATGCTATCGGAAACAGCCTGATTTCTACTTTCTATTCCAATCTGCAAACGCCAACAACCTTTTAAAAATGCTTTTTATCAGTTCTCCATTACCTAACGCGTGGTTGTGGAACTGGGAGTAACGATAAGAAATAGAGGTTCTGTGTTGTTTAGTTTTGTGAATACCAGGATCGCATAGTTTTTTAACAATTAGCAACACTGACATCGTTTGCAGCGATATGTAAAAAACTGAATTTATGTACTGGTTTACATGTTTTACTAACTATGTCATGACGCTGTCATTGACTTCGCCTGAAAAGCAAAATCACTGTTACTAATTTATGAACTCTAACACACGGACACTGTACCAGCTAGTAGAGTAACCTCCCTCGCATATCTTCAGATTCATCTGATGATTTTAATTGAAACAGATCCTTCTATACGTGTCGTCTCTGAACCCCTGAACGAATGCTAAATATATTAAAGATTACATAACTAAATGTTCAATAAAAAGGAGGGTATGTTGAAAAGTAATGACTCCAAATTTCTTTATGTGAAACTTCTCGAAGCTTTTTAAGTAAAACAAACCTTATTAACATTTTACATTTTTATTTTTCATGTCTACATGTTTATTTCTCAATATTGTCACCATAGTGACGAACACATCTCTCCAAACGAAAGACCAGCTTGTTGTTAACATCAACATTCCAGAGTATTTGACATTGTTGAAATCGCCAAAACCTCACCTTTGCTTGCACCCCTTCATCGTTTGTCAAAGTGAAGTCCTGGAAAGCGTTCTTTAAGTTTTGGGAACATATGGAAATTAGATTATTCCAGGTATGGAGGATGATCGACGACAATGAAACCAAGGCGATAGATTGTTGAGTGGTCAGATATTATTGTGCTAAAGGAGGTGCTCGATGTGTGAACGAAGTCTTCAAATTAGAAACTCGATTACAGCACGCTGTTTATGATGCACCGACATAATAACGTTACACACCGCCATGTTAAACGGTGCAATTCGGAGCGCTCTAACGGCTGCAGTTAGGTAGACATGAAGAATAAAGATGTAGAATGTTAATAAAGTCTGTTTTATTTGGAAAGCCTTAAGAGGTTTCACATAAAAATTCTGAGCCTTTACTTTGCAGCACGCCCTAGTACTTGCTTCAGTATTACTTTAGTCAGACCACATTACTGCGTAATTCATTCACCAATGATTGCGAAGTAACTCCCTCACAGATTGCATTGATTTTCTCACAAAAAATAATGTTTATATGATAGTGACTGGCCTGCGTTGACTTGGGATGGTTTTGACAGAAACATAAAAGAACAAAATTTACCGCCGGCCGAAGTGGCCGTGCGGTTAAAGGCGCTGCAGTCTGGAACCGCAAGACCGCTACGGTCGCAGGTTCGAATCCTGCCTCGGGCATGGATGTTTGTGATGTCCTTAGGTTAGTTAGGTTTAACTAGTTCTAAGTTCTAGGGGACTAATGACCTCAGCAGTTGAGTCCCATAGTGCTCCGAGCCATTTGAACCATTTTTGAACAAAATTTACCATGATATAATGAAAATAAAATTAGTTGATACGTCCCCGTCATACATAAGAAACAATAATACGAGGGTTGTCCAGAAAGTAAGTTCCGATCGGTCGCTAAATGGAAACCACAGTGAAAATCAGAAACATTTTATTTGAAAGAGTTAGCTACACTTTCCTGGTACTTCTCTACATAGTCGCCGCTCCAACTTAGACATTTGTGGGAGCGTTATACCAAATTTCCACCACCATCGTCATAGAAGAAAGGCCGCCTGTGCTTTACGGTAAGTCTCTGCGCTGGTCTGTATCGCGTACCTGCGCCCAAGTTTTGTCTTCGTATGCAGTGTTTCATGTGAACAGAGATGATACTCAGGACGAGCCAATTAGGGCTGTGTTGTGTGTGATCGAATACTTCCCATCGAAAAGGTTGCAGGAGCACCTTCCCTGCGCCTCCAGAGTGCGGCTGAGAAATGCTATGAAGAAGGAAGTGCTTGACAATTCTGTTAGGTGGGCTGCATTCATTAAGGTGAAGCCTCTCAGCGGGCCCTCCTACTTGGCGGGAGACATCGTTATCCTAGTCTCATTTACTCGCTGACAGTGCGCGCACAACTGAAAAGAGCGTCTTGATGCGATCGACGGTTATAATAGAGACACTACCCAACACATCTGTGCAAAACTTCATCGGATTTTCACTGTGGTGTCTATTTCGCGACCGATCGGAACTTACTTTCTGGACAACCCTCGTATTTTATGTGAAGAATGGAAATCTGGAATACATTTTGCTAAGGCAGAGTGCAAGATGAATAAACAGTGTCTTATGTTTGTGTGTCAAAACATGTGTATCAGTTAAAATATAATAGGCTTGGTGGAGTATAATCATAGAAAATGTTCCTTACAAATGTATTATTCAGTGTGATTTATCTGCATTCTGTATTGTCCTGATGGCATTTGGTGCATTAACAACAATTAATTGGTTTCACCTCCAGTCTCCATCTGAACCAGTACCTTGTTACGATAGTAGCGCGTCGTCGTCATCAAGCCCATATCGTAAGCATTTAAATTATGAAATTTGTGGTAAGTTCTTAAGCGATCAAACTGCTGAGGTCATCGGTCCCTAGGCTTACACACTACTTAATACGTATAATTTAAACTGACTTACGCTAAGGACAACACTCATACCCATGCCCGAGGGAGGACTCGAACCTCCGACTGGGAGAGCCGCGCGAACCGTGCTATGGCGCCTTAGACGATGCGGCTACTCCGCTCGGCGTAATCATTTAAAATCAACTTCTTAGTCTGTAGGCAAACAGCTACATCCGCATCGCTTGTAGTTCGTTATCAATGACCACAATGGGCGCTAGATGCCGATTTGACCTTTGTAAGATTTCTAGCTTATTTTTGGTATTAAATGGAAGTGATGCGAGATCTACCTTCAATCAATATGTTATATTTCTTATCTGTACACCAGATGTTTTTCAAAAAGTGTTCTTGAGTAATCGATATGTTACGCCACAGAGATTCTTTGATTGCCAGTAGCATTGTTGTGGCCAGCAGCATTCTGAGAGAATTACGGGAGTGAGTCAGGTTTTGGTCATGCTGCTAAGCGGTCTGAAAATTGCTACCAAAGCACAGAGATAACGATGAAGAGGACGTTTAAATGTAGAAATATGATTTGGTAGGTACTGGTTTGAGAAGAGTGAAGCTTTGCAGGTAAAGTTATTGCCGCATTGGATACTAGCGCGTAAATTATCATGAGTCTGAGAAAGAGAAATACTCAACAATTTTCTCTTTATTGGTTTGAGTCAGTTACTTGAAATTGTTTAGACGTTCTTGACCGAAGCTATCAGTTCACATGGCTTACACTCAGAAAGTATAGATTTACCATTCATTTACTGTTGCCTCATTTCATGGCAGAGTCATGTGTTTTGCAAAAAAAAGTGATTCTTATACAGATGATTGCAATTCTTAAGAAAACAGTGTTTCAGTATAGTTTTTAAATACTAGTGTCTTTGGAATCATTTAGTAAATGCTTTATCTTCGAGCATCTGATCAGGAAAGTTTGGTTTTCTTATAGCTTGTCGCCGCATTGCACTTTGCGGAGTACAGTGGATAATGCCAAAGTTTAACGTGGTTAGCACAGCTGCACGTCTTTGCATTGCACTGCGCAAGGCATTTCTTTCCTTTAGCTGGTTTACTGCTACTCTGCATTTGTAATGTACATCACTTTCGAGCAGTACCGAGTTTCTGTTGCCACAGGTAAGGCACGAAAATTTGTTAGGGCCTGTTTTACATTAAAGTCACGATAATAAGTTCACTTACAGTTAAGCATTGCATTTCAAAATTAATATCAGATTCGGTTTAGGTGAAGTTCTGTTCAGATCTCATTTCTATTGGACAGTTTTATGTGTACATAGTGCAATGTTACATCTTCGCGTGTATTATCTAATGTCTGAAATACTTTTTAATTATTTTGCGTACGCAAATTTACTGGGTATTTTAACAGAAACATTCCCTTAAAATCCGATTGCGATTTTATGTAGTATTTGTACTCTGTTAGTTTTGTCTGTTGGAACATCAAATCACACATTGTGACATCACGCATTGTAGCACTGTTCCTTGCACTGTGCAATACAGAATTTTACGTGACAGTCTATTCAGTATGACGTTTTACGTTTTCTCATTGCTTTGATAAAAGTTAATTGAAATACCGTTACACAGTTTCAGATGGTTTTGGCGACTCATTTTATCGGATAGCTTTTTCGTAATTAAACAACTTGCACAGTTTTGGATTACAACATATACACACATGAAGCTACAAAATATAGGAATCCAGTTTAGTTAACAACAACAACAAATCCAACAAGTTACAAGTATTTCCTCCGTAACAAGATACTGCGTCTGATGATGGGACATTATAGTCGAAACCGGTTAGCTGTCACAAATCCACCAAATAATTGAATTAAAAAATATTTTTCAAAAAACGTTAGCATGCTTGAGTTTGACAATGGCATATTTCCTTGTGAATAAAGTGGTTCTGTTGTTAATACATGTCGGAAAAGTATGTGACCAGTTATTAATATTAAGAAAAAACAGGAAATTGCAGTCAAATAGAACAACCAAAAGTATGCGAAAATAATGCTTACTTCGAGGAAATTACGTTAAAAATTCCAAGCGCTCTCACAAGGAGCCAAATGAGCAGAAGATCGCAAAAGGTCAAAGATATTGTCTCCCTTGCAACCACAATATTGGCTGCTAAAGGCAACAGGGGGTGGGGCTGGAGGTTCCAATATTGAGACGTCATGAGGCTACGGAGCGTTCTAAACTGCTTAATCGACGAGTAGCTCACAACAATGCTACAGTTCTAGTGGTTTTGATACAAAGTAGAAAAATGGAAATGAGCGTTTGGAGTCATTGTACCGGAGGCCCCTTACGGGGCAGGTCCGGCCACCTTGGTGCAGGTCTTATTATATTCGACGCCATATTGGGCGACCTGCGCGCCGGATGAGGATGAAATGATGATGAAGACAACACAACACCCAGTCCCTGAGCGGAGGAAATCCCCGACCCAGCCGGGAATCGAACCCAGACCTGTAGGACGGCAGTCCGTCACGCTGACTACTCAGTTATCGGGGCGGACATACAAAGTAGAGAAATGATAACAACAAACAAAGCAAACATTGCATTATATCTACAACAACAGTTGCCGAAGTTAGTTAACATTTCGTCGGAAAGGAACTTAGGGAATTTCGCAGAATGAGAAAGAAATGTTAGGTAAAAACATTAACTTTTGTTCAAGATGAATCAGTGGAATGTGTGATGTTATATACATTCGACTGTGCCAACAATGTACATGATGAGTACAATGATGACGATTCGTGCTTAACAAATGAAAGTGATGTTGAAACTGGTGTCAGCCCATGTAGCTCATCAGCCTTGTCCGACAGGGAGCCACAAATCCCGTCTCCAATGAAATCTCATAAAGAACAATCTATATCCAAGGAACAGGTACTAAACATCATTAGGTACATGTAAGATCATCTGCAGCATAGTAAAAAAACAGTTCTGAAAGATTTCGAATAAGTCCGCAGCAAATGACCGTGTAGTGCATAATGAAAACTACGGATACTGAAGGGACGACAAGGTCCATCTGTTATAAAAACTGTTGTTCGCACGTTTTAAGGGTGATCGATACAATTTGAATGAAGTGCATGATAGTGACCTAGTACGTTATCCACATCAAATTGTGCTCGACATAGATTACATTGATTTCAAGGGAAGCAGCGGATAGCTGCATAACTTCAAACAATACTATAGAACTGTAAGACGCAAGATAACGAAATTTCATACAAAGCGTCAACTTAACGATGCATAGCAAACTGCGGGATCGGTCCGAAAAATTGTAAACGAGATAAATAGACTTTTCCCATAGTTCAGTAAGAAATTTATTTTCAGCTCAGACCAATCATGAATCACGAGGAAATACATATGAAAGGAACTATACAAATTAGCGGTGGTGAGAGAGCTGTATCAAGATCAACTAACATCAAAGCCTTAACGAATTTGTATACGTTTATGCCAACTGTTCATATGGGTGGTAAATTGGCTGATTGGTTGGTTGGTTGTGGGGATTAAATGGACCAGATTGCTACGGTCATCGGTCCCTTGTTCCAAAAGTTAAAAACACCTACACAGAATAAAAACGAACAATGGAAAAGACGACGGACGACACAGGACAAGAAAGACGCAGTCAGAGATCATACAAAACGAATTAAAATCACACAGTGTGTGACAGTGGTTGGCCGACCATAGAGATAAAAAAGGAAAAGCCAACCACAGAGAAATACAGTAAAACTCAGTCTAAAATCGTAAGCCAAAGGCCAGACTCAAAACAAAAAGACTTAACTAACACTCAGATTACGTGATTATAACCCCCTGCCCGAATAAAACGCAAAACTAAGCCTGCCATGCAATGTTATTTGTTAAAAGGGCAGGGGTCGTGTCAGGCAGCGCGAACGTCTGCCTAAGCACAGCAAAAAGTGGGCACTCCAACAAAATGTGGACCACCGTCAAAACGGATCCGCAGCGACATAGAGGTAGGTCCTCACGGCGCAATAAGTGGCCGTACGTCATCCGTGTGTGCCCAATGCGCAGCCGGCAGAGGACAACAATAGACTCATTGAGAGAGATGACCGCCACACATCCGTCGTTTCCTTGATAGGACGGAGTTTGTTTGGTGAGGTCAGGTTGCGCCATTCAGTGTCCCAAAGATCGAAAATTTTGCGGCGTAAGATTTCTCGCAAATCAGTCACCAGGAAGCCAATGTCCAGAGACGGGTTACTGGTGGCCTCTTTCGCCAGGTGGTCAACATTTCCATTGCCGAGTATCCCAACATGGCCTGGGGTCCACACAAAGACCACAGAGCGGCCGCAACGGGCAAGAGTATGGAGGGACTCCTGGACAGCCATCACCAGATGAGGGAAGCACTGGTCGATAGCTCATAAACTGCTCAGAGAGTCGCTACAGATAACGAAGGACTCACTTGAGCAGGAGCGGATATACTCGAGGGCACGAAAGATGGCGACGAGCTCAGCAGTGAAAACGCTGCAGCCAGCCGGCAATGAATGTTGTTCGTAGTGGTCCCCTAGAGTGAGAGCATAACCGACACGACCAGCAACCATCGAACCGTCAGTGTAAACAACGCCAGAGCCCTGATACGTGGCAAGGATGGAAAGAAAACGGCGGCGGAAGGCCTCCGGTGGGCGGAGTCCTTCGGGCCCTGTGCTAATTCGAGCAGAATGCAAGGGCGAGGCACCCAGCACGGGGGTGTACGTAGAGGGGCCCGGAAAGGAGGTGGAAGAGGGAAAACCCCCAGCCCAGAGAGAAGCTCTTTGATGCGGACCGCGATCGTACAACCAGACCGGGGCTGACGTTCTGGAAGCTGGACGACCGACTGCGGGAACAGGAAACGATAATTAGGATGCCCGGCCAAGCTACAAACATGTGTAGCATAAGCGGCCAGTAAAAGTTGACGCCGTAACTGCAGTGGAGGGACACCTGCCTCCACAAGTATGCTGTCCACAGGGCTGGTCCGGAAAGCACCAGTGGCAAGCCGGATCCCGCTGTGAAGGATTGGGTCCAGCACCCGCAACACAGATGGGGATGCTGAATCATAAGCCAGGCTCCCATAATCCAGACGGGACTGGATTAACGCCTGGTAGAGCCGTAAGAGGGTAGATCGGTCGGCTCCCCAGCTGGTGTGGCTCAAGCACCACAGAGCATTAAGATGCCACCAACACATCTGCTTAAGCTGCCGAATATGTGGGAGCCAAGTCAACCGGGCATCAAAAACCACACCCAAAAACCGATGTGTCTCCACCACAGGAAGAAGTTCGCCAGCAAGATAAAGCCGCGGCTCAGGGTAAACTGTTGGTCGCTGGCAGAAATGCATAACGCAGGTCTTGGCAGCCGAAAACTTGGACCCATGCGCTACAGCCCAAGATTGCGCCTTGCGGATAGCGCCCTGCAGCTGACGTTCAGCAGCGGCAATGCCAATGGAGCTATAGTAGAGGCAGAAGTTGTCAGCATACAACGAAGCGGGGGCAGACGTTCACACCGCCGCAGTGAGCCCGTTAATTGCAATTAAAAACAGGCAGACCCTTAAGATTGATCCCTGTGGTACCCTGTTCTCCTGAACTTGGGAGGAGCTATGGGGGGCCCCGACTTGCACGCGGAAGGTACGATGCGACAGAAAATTTCATATGGAAATCGGCAGCGGACCCCGAAGACCCCAATCATGAAGTGTAGAGAGGATGCGATGGCGCCATGTCGTATCGTACGCCTTCCGCATGTCAAAAAAGACTGCGATGAGGTGCTGACGGCGGGCAAAGAGCGTACAGATGGCTGACCCCAGGCTCACCAGCAGAGCGGCCTTTACGGAACCCACCCTGAGACAGAGCCAGGAAGCCCTGAGACTCGAATACCCAACTCAATCGCTGGCTCACCATCCGTTCGAGCAACTTGCAAAGAACGTTGGTGAGGCTAATTGGGGGGTAGCTGTCCATCTCCAAAGGGTTCTTGCCAGGTTTCAAAACGGGGATAACAATGCTTCCTCGCTATTGCGACGGAAACTCACCCTCGACCCAGAGACGGTTGTAAAGGTCGAGGAGGCGTCGCTGGCAGTCCACTGAAAGGTGTTTCAGCATCTGACTGTGGATGTGATCTGGCCCAGGAGCTGTATCGGGGCAAGCAGCTAGGGCACTGTGAAATTCCCACTCACTAAATGGAACATTGTAGGATTCAGGATGGTGGGTGCGAAATGAAAGGCTCCGACGTCCCAGGTCTCTGTAACGGAGCGGAAGGCCAGTGGGTAATTCGCAGAAGCGGTACTCAGAGCAAAATGCTCTGCCAAGCAGTTTGCAATTACGTCGGAGTCAGTACAAACTGCTGCATTCAGTGAGAGCGCAGGGACGCTGACAGGGGTCCAATAGCCATAGAGGCGTCTAATCTTGCCCCAGACCTGCGATGGAGAGACATGGAGGCCAATGGTGGAGACATACCGTTCCCAGTACTCCTGCTTGTGTTGGCGAATGATGCGGCGTGCCCGCGCACGGAGCCGTTTAAAGGCGTCGAGGTTTTCTAAAGATGGATGCCGCTTGTGACGCTGGAGCGCCCGCCGGCGATCTTTAATCGCCTCGGCGATCGCAGGCGACCACCAAGGCACAGTCCTCCACCGAGGGGATCCAGAAGAACTGGGAATGGCAGATTCTGTGGCAGTAACGATGCCGGTGGTGACTGAGTGAACCACCGCATCAGTGGCTTCATGAGAAACAGGTTCAATAGCGGCAGTGGAGGAGAACAAGTCCCAGTCAGCTTTATTCATAGCCCACCCGCAAGGGCGCCCAGAAGAGTGACGCTGTGGCACTGACAGGAAGATCAGAAAGTGGTCACTACCACACAGGTCGTCATGCACACTCCATTGAACAGACGGTAAGAGGCTAGGGCTGCAGATCGAAAGGTCGATGGTGGAATACGTGCCATGTGCCACACTGAAATGTGGAAGGCACCATCGTTTAAAAGGGAGAGGTCGAGCTGTGCCAATACGTTCTCAACGGTGGCGCCTCGACCTGTTGCTACTGACCCAATCCCACAGAGGGTTATGGGCGTTAAAGTCACCCAGTAACAGGAAAGGTGGCGGCAATTGGGCTATCAGGACATGCTGCGGGACATCATCATCTGGTGGAAGATAGAGACTGCAGACAGTAACAGCCTGTGGCGTCCACACCTGAACAGCGACAGCCTCTAAAGGTGTTTTTAGAGGGACAGACTCGCTGTGAAGAGAGTGAGGGACATAGATGCAGACGCCACCAGACACCCTTTCAAAAGCTGCCTGGTTCTTATAATAACCCTGATAGCCACGAAGGGCGGGGGCTCGCATTTCCGGACACCAAGTTTCTTGAAGAGCAATGCAGAAGAAAGGGTGAAGGCTGAGAAGTTGTCGGAGCTCAGCAAGATGGTGGAAGAAACCGCCGCAGTTCCACTGGAGGATGACATTGTCCATGGCTGAGAGAGGCGGGAAGGGACTAGGGAGGCAGATTACGCCTCCTAGGCCCCTGCTGTCACCGTTTGACTACATGTGCAATGGCTATCCATCGTGTCTGAGGGACTGGCGAGATCCAGGTGGTGTCTGCTTTGCGCACTGTGCCTTTGGTGGTTCTGGCTGGGAGGGCCTCACTGGGTCAGTCTCAGGGATGGACGACGACTGTGAGGCCCTACGTCCAGCGACCGGTGGCTGCTTCAGAAACTTGCGGGTTTCCGCTTTGGCACTGGGCAAAGCCTGGGATGGGAGGGCCCCAAAGGACCCCTTCCTGGCGAGAGTAGCCGAAGAAGTCTCACGCTTCTCCGGCTGGTAAGTGGGAACTAATGTCCACGATGGTTGGGGTGGTGTTGCTCCTGAAGAAGATGGAGCAGAAGCAACAGGGAGTGAAGTGCCCCCCACAATCAAGGGGGGCAGTAAATTCTGACACAGCTGAGAGCCAAATGTACGTGACGACATGGGAGAGGATCGAACCAGTGTTGCAGCAGCGGCATAAGTTGATGGCATTGGCACAGGATATAGCCGCTCATATTTCCGCCTAGCCTCGGTGTAGGTCAGATGGTCGAGGGTCTTATATTCCATTATCTTCCTTTCTTTCTGGAATATCCTACAGTCCGGCGAGCAGGGGGAATGGTGTTCTCTGCAGTTAACACAGATGGGAGGCGGAGCACATGGAGTATTGGGATGCAAAGGACGTCCACAATCTTGACATGTGATGCCGGAAGTACATCGGGATGACATATGCCCATGCATTTAAATCACCGCATCGGAGGAGGGATATATGGTTTCACATCACGGTGGTAAACCATCACCTTGACGTTTTCGGGTAAGACGTCACCCTTGAAGGCCAAGATGAAGGCACCAGTGGCCACCTGATTATCCCTCGGACCCCGATGGACGCGCCGGACGAAGTGAACACCTCGTCGTTCTAGGTTGGCGCGCAGTTCATCGTCTGACTGCAGAAGATCCCTGTGGAATATAATACGCTGGACCATGTTTAAACTCTTATGGAGCGTGATGGTAACGGAAACATCTCCCAACTTATCGCAAGTGAGCAACCTCTGTGACTGGGCAGAGGATGCTGTTTTGATGAGAACTGACCCAGAGCACATTTTGTACAAGCACTCCACCTCCCCGAACTTGTCCTGTAAATGTTCCATAAAAAACTGGGGCTTGGTCGACATAAATGATTCACCATTAACTCGCGTACAGACGAGGTACTGGGGTGAATAATCTCAACTGCCTTCTTTAGCCATACGTTCCTCCCATGGAGTGGCCAGAGAGGGAAATGATATCATATTACTTCCCGTTGAGGTTAGACCTCGATTGCTTAGAGACTGCTGGTGGAGACCCACCAGCGAGAGATGATGTACCACGCTTCATAGCGGGGCACCCGCCACCTGGCAGGATGGCCTTGCCGGGAGTCCTGATGCCCCAGAGGGATAGGCATGTACTCCTTGGCATACGTGGGGAGGTAGCAGCTCAGGCATCAGCATTGCGATCCCTGTGTAGTCATGGGGCTATCACCAAGAGGGTACATGACGACCCCACCACAACGGACTGGCTACCATGCTGGATGTCGGGTGTCAAATATCCATGTAAATCACGAGGGCGAAGATGGAAGTGCACAATGGAGAGAATGTATGCTATCCGAAACACACTGCAGCTGATGTGGCCGGAAGCTCGGTGTAAGTCGAACTCCATGACAAAATCGGGTGTGCCAGACCTTAGGGCAAAATGGATTTAAGATGCACCACGTAAGGCATCCTTCCCCAAATGGTACGCACTAACGGAAAATTTGGAAAGGTAGTGGTCAAACCCCTTAGGGGACAATCACATTAAAGGCCGAAACAGTTGAGACTCCTTTTAGTCGCCTCTTACGACAGGCAGGAATACCGCAGGCCTATTCTTACCCCAGAACCCGCAGGAGGGTAAATTGGCTGAAACTTTATTTTGTAACTGCGAGGGGCTGGAGGTTCTCAGCTCCCTACGATTCTTTCTCGTGTACGAAGTCTTGCAAGGGCAGTTGGGAATATTTACGTCACAGCAAGCAAGAATTGAATAATAGACGCAAGGAAACTATAACTATGGTACGAACACTGCTTTTTGCCAATACCTGGTAAAAATAACTTGCTTTTACTTAATTCATTATCTGCATATAAAAATCATACTCGTTTAGACCAAACTATCCCTCCTGAAAAGTTTATAGTATCGCAATTCATACAACCTGAACCACTGGACAAATTCAGCCGCTGGATATTTGATTTTTCATGCTTGTAAAATATATTATCCTGTTATCAGCAAATACACCTTGCAGGATAGCCTGTTACACGATAAGCTCCATGACAGACTCTTTCGCATTCGGTTGCATGCCACCGCATCCCATCAGTTCTCATCACCCCATTACACCAATATGATTCTATATGCATTCTTTAAGATTGGATACGTGTCTGAACGTCTTGCACGGTGTGTAACATACAAGGAGTTCGCTTTCGGCCTTGATGGTGTGAAGCTTTGTGATCACTGTGGCACACTATTTTTCATTCAGTGTTCATGGTGCAAGTTAATGGTTTGTCTTGATCTTTTCTTGAAGTCGACGATACCCATTTTGTGACGTGTAATACATACATCCTGTAGAAGGTTGATCTCTGCATCTCTCGAACACTCGTTTTCTGTCACCCTCTTGATGCATATGGTGATTAATCATCAGCTAAATTTTCTCCTGTCACAACGGTTCACAAAACACTTTCAAATGAATCTTACAAAAGATTAAACTTGTGACCTCGTAGGTGTTCCTGGCTTGTCTATGCAGTCGATCAGATATTGATCTTTTTCTTGGTACCGATTTTGACTTCTGAAAGCGGTGGATTGATAAAACTTACACTGCCAGGCAACAATCACCCAGAAGGGTAAGGTGGCCCAAAACTGTTCTGAATACTGTTACGCGGATGGAAATGACAACCGAGACAGTCTCACACATGTTCTGTCTGGAACAAAAGTGGGTACCTTGTTGGACACAAGAGAAACTCAACATCACGCTGCCACTTCATAGAGACACGTGCCATGTGTGGGCAAGCATGGCCGTACTGCTAAAAATTTCGTTTTCTGCCGTTGGCTGAAAGAAAGGAACAGATTTTTTAAATTTTTATTTTTATTTTTTCGCGATAGCACTGTGACTTGTCACGGCGGCTCGTTGCGCTGTGACGTCGCAACCCGCTGCGCCGTGGTGGCAGTCAACCATTTATAAAAGATACACTTCAATTAGGCCGGCTGTCGGCTGAGCAAACGGACATAATTTCCCGCCGCCCTCGTACGTCACTGTCATGGGTGCGGCAGCCTGTTATTGGCAGGCAGGCCGCCACACTGAATGCGGACCGCGGGCCAGATTCCGCAAAGCGGAAAAAAATAAGATAAAGGACCCGATCCAATAAAGAGCTCCGGGGACACAAGTGTTAATAATGGAAGCAGCCGAGTCGCGATGAAAATATCAACGCGAGTCCAACAGCAAAAATATGTGTAATATTAAACTGCTTCCAGAAAGGCAAAGCTATTCCGGTGAAAAGGTACATGAGCTTTTTTGATGTGAGAATACAATTCATAAGCACAGATCTCCCGTTTCTGAACCTAGATTCATTACAAAATTAATTTTTTGAGTGTACAGATGAAGTGCCACTTTTCGCATTTCATTCGAACTTCAGATATTGATTGCCTTAATGGGAACACGGTAAATTTTTAAAACTCCTCTCGGCGCCATCATTTTGTATTTTATCTAGTGTGACATTGTGGATCTGTACGCATAATGTTCCATTTATTGTTTTATGATTCATGTCTTTTTATGGATCCAAAAGTTTTTCACCTTCGTTTGAACAGCCACGGCAAGATTCTTTTTGAGACAAATGCTTGTACGTTCTCTATAAATCAGCTGTAGATCTGTCCGGGTATCACGCCGGCTGTGCCCTGTATTGATGAGTTTCGGTCCTTGATTAATATGATAGCATCATCAGTAAACATAAACTGTTAACAACAATTCTTAAAATCCATTGGAAGCAGATGCAGACAGGGAGAAAATTCAAACAAAATACGAGCCTTGCGGGTCCACGCATTTTGTATTAGTTTCTTCTTAGTTGCATTTCTGTAGTAAAGTTTTTCAATGTAACCAAATCTTTTATGGATACAATCTCACTCTTGCAGTACACATACCACAACATTTTAGCTTCCCAAGTAGATTTCTTATGGTCCATACAATAAAAGTTCTTTACGAAGTCTTGGAACAGAAGAACGGGATAGTTACGCAGTGCATTTGTAATTATAGATAACTTGTCCATCTCTTTTTATAGATGGGTGACACTACTACATATTTTCCAGGAAATAATACTTGGCTTTTGAACTGCTTGCAAAGACAGCTCAACAGTGGTGCTAAGAGCCAACACGTGAATTTGTTACCGGCTTTGAAGCATCAATACAATAGGAGAACTTGCCATTTCTTACGGGATTGCAGTTTTTGCAACCTTGTTACCCCTTTGAGTACCAGTCATTTCTGCCTGAAACCACCATTTTACTTTTTTTTTATTAGTACCCTTAAATTTCGTAAGAAATCACGGATGTTACTGCAAAACGTAGATACGTTCTGTTACAATGAGATACTTCTACGAATGTAGTGCGTTGTAGCAGCCACTTACAACGTTCAAAGCAACAGTCGGCGCAGGGATTGTGCTACGTGATTGTTAGAGATTGTGACATACGGTTTTTTTTTGAAGTGACCATATTGAAAAGCTCATTGGCAATAAAAGAAAGTATATCTACGGTTATTCTGACGTAAACATGAGTCTGTACTAATGTTTTTATGAGGATTTATGTACTTTTGACATGAATATACTAAATTTTAGGACTATTTTTGTTTGTTATTCAGGGCTACAATTCGTTTTATGCTTTATTAGTTCATGAAAGTTTCGAGATGTGGGACTGTGTCCAAGATAAATCCGAAATTGCTTTCAAGTATATCTTCTGAAAATATGAGTGGTTGGGAACTGTATGTTCCAGTATTTCCAAAGTGTAACCACGTCCGTAAAAAAAAAATGGTTCAAATGGCTCTGAGCACTATGGGACTCAACTGCTGTGGTCATAAGTCCCCTAGAACTTAGAACTACTTAAACCTAACTAACCTAAGGACATCACACACACCCATGCCCGAGGCAGGATTCGAACCTGCGACCGTAGTGGTCGTGCGGTTCCAGACTGTAGCGCCTTTAACCGCTCGGCCACTCCGGCCGGCGTCCGTAAAACAATTGAATGTAATTTTTCAAGGTAATGTCAGAATGTGGTGTAAACGGTATGTGAAGACTAAACGTAATGTATTTTTATTGGCTTCTTCATCAACAATGCCAGTGAGTTCTACTACTGTAAGTAGCAATATTCCAATGTGTACTCAAAAACGCTCCTGACTTGTTTTTTATACTTTTTTCAAATGTAGTACGTTACTCTTCCATTGTACCTGTTTCCATTATCTTTACCCCGTTTTTTATACGAAAAAAGGAAGCAAAAAGATAAGAAATAGTGATTAATACTACAAACCTTACAAGTCTCTTGTCAACATTCTTCCCATATGTCATCCCTAAATATCATGACAATGATTTATTTTGTTGATGGTTTTGAGACAGCAACCAGCCACAAATTTATTTTAAGTTCTTTTATTCAAAAGGTACCGTTATCGGTTTTGAATCATTACGATTCATCGTCAGACGGCTTTCATGCTTTAATTGCAACATGTGCTGCATTTTTTACTGATTAATTATCCTAAAATATAAATAATACATAATTATAAGCACCTCACAAAGACGTTACACAAAGCGTAACTCCCACGCTCATCCTCACCTCCTCCCCGCCACCGCTCCTTCAACCTGTGATTCTGTAGAGCTTTGGTTCATGTGTGATTAAAATTCCGACGTTTTATTTGAGTAATTTGCTGCTGGAGTGCAGCCAACATTGTGCCTTAGCATTTTACGTATGCTCGTAAAGTTTCTAATATTAGTATAGGAGCAAACGGATTTCATAATAAAAAAATACAAACATCATAAATAATAATAATAATAATAATAATAAAAGTAGCAATAATAACTACAACTGGTTCTTTTAAAATACATGAACTAAATTCTAAAGGAGCCCAAAATAGGACTGCTATTCGGAAAGTAAGGAACGATCGGCCGCGAAATAGATACGACACTGAAAATCAGAAATGTTTCATTTACAACAGTTAGCTACACTTTTCAGCTCTTTCTCTGCATAGTTGCTGTTTCGACTTAGAGATCTGTCGTAGCGCAATACCATCTTTCCAATACTCTCGTCATAGAAGACAGCCTCCTGTGCCTTTTCTACCCTGGACTGCAGCTCGTTGTCTGCGGCAATATGTTGTCTGCATAGTCAGCTGTTCATCTGAGCAGAGATGAAAATCAGAGGGAGCCAAGTCCGGTCTCTATGGGAGTGATCAAATACTTCCCATTGAGAGCGCTGCAGGAATTTCCTCATCGTCCCTGCAGTGTGCGACCGAGAACTCTCATGAAGAAAGAACTGCATGACAGTTACGTTATGGGGGTTGCATGAAATCAGGTTAAAACTCTCGGCAGGCACACATGCTTAACGACGGCGGACTCTATGTTTTAGGCATCTTTAGCCATTTGGAACTTTTAGGTTTTTGGTGGAAGTTACTGTAGCAAGTCAGCAATGGAGGTCAGACTGACAATTTTCCCTAGCGGATCACACACCTGAGGATTTTCTGTCCCAGGCGTCGGACTTCGTCTCTTCCGCAGGTGCTTCGTGGCCTAGTAGGAAAGTTGTTTGCAAAAGAGACATTAGGAAAGCCACAGACAGTGAAAGTCGGGGTAATATGGCGAAATAAATATTCAGAAAAGAACACACGAACACACAGATTCAGCCTTTTCCCAAGTACTCATAAATTGTTACACACGGGATGTAGCCACTGTACGAGCATAATTACTGTAGGAAGTACACAAGACCACTCACAAACGTGTATTCAGTATGAAGACCGGTCCCCAGAAAGAGAACAGAAACGAAATAACGGGTACCACTACAGCCAGAGAAAGTAACAGCAACAGGAGTCGGCCAAAACAGCTTCCTACACTACATGCAGGTGTGCAAAATTATCATCTCGCTGTGCAGACGTAGCACTAACGCAGTCGCAGCCATCGTAATTGCAGAGTGCTTCAGAAACATCACGAGTGTTTCCCGGATGGCTAAACCTATGCAGTTCCCAGGGAAATCGGAAGCACTAGCCATTAAATAGCGGTAACTGCTATGTACTGAACTTTGAGATATTGATTCCTCTAGAAACTGGAATGGAAAGAGGCTAGAGAGCTGCTCTCCAGGTAATTTAAAAGTACGGTCGATGTGCTACAATGCACCTCCGTGGAACACGAAAAGGTCCTCATACCCAACCTAAGGGTGATGACAGATGGAAGCATTCCCGCTGTTCTGGCCGTCTGGGTGCCCTGAACTGGGGACAATTCTCAGAAGGCGGGAGAACCGTGTGTGTCTCCGGCACCACGTGGCTCAAACGACAATTTGAAATAACGGTCAGAACAGTAAGCTAGATTTCGCAATCTTGGGCTACAATTATGCTGCAACCTCTAACCTATGGTCCTCTATGTAGACAATACCTCGGTAGTGACTGTGATCTTGGGGAAATTAATTTAATGGTTTTAATTCAGTGATCAAGTTTGATGAATTGTTAATTAATTATTCGACTGCTCGGAGTTAGGTAACAGTTTACTCGGAATTTTATATGGACTTCAATCTGTGATCAAAATTTAAGGAATAATTTTATTTCTCTCTCTTCCTTGCTTGACGAAGTCACTGCGTAACACACTCTCTGTACGCTCAGAACTGAGAAGAGCGATGTGACGCTTTGTACTGGGATACAGCAGACACTGACCAATACGTCTGTCCAAAGCTTCATCGGTTTTCACTGTGGTTTCCATTTCCCAGCTGATCGTTCCTTAAAAAAAATGGTTCAAATGGCTCTGAGCACTATGGGACTTAACTTCTGAGGTCATCAATCCCCTAGAACTTAGAACTACTTAAACCTAAGGACATCACACACATCCATGCCCGAGGCAGGATTCAAACCTGCGACCGTAGAGGTCACGCGGTTCCAGACTGTAGCGCCTAGAACCGCTCGGCCACCTCGGCCGGCGATCGTTCCTTACTTTTCGAGCAGCCCTCGTACATATAAGAAAAGAACATCCTCACTTGTTGCCTTAACCTCACATTTAATTTTCAGTATTTTTTAGAACGTCCTTAAGCACGTTGAGCATTTTGGTTAATAACAGTAATCTTATTTCAGTGCTTAACGTTCTATTTGCTGATGCTATCCAGCTTTTTATGTCTAGCATGCTCCATTATGGGTTATTTTCTGTACATGACAAGGCATGCTTTCATCACTGCTGTCAGTTTAAATGTTTGTCCATAATCTAATTTTTGCACCTTCTCAGTACGTTTGTCTTTCTCAAATTTACTCACAGTTCTTAATTTGCCATGGGGGATAGTAATGTCATCAAAGAATCTTAACACTGATATCCTGTCACCCTGAATTTTAAGTCCATTTGTGGAACTTTCCTTTATTTCCTTGAGTTAAAGGAAGGCTGTCAGAGACGAATCATGTATTACAGATTTTACAGCTGAGTCAGTGCAGGGACTCAGGTCCAAGTATTGGTTGTAAGTGACTGTTATACCACGATCTTCAGTCCTCGCTGGGAGTTTAATTACGGGAAAAAAAATCAAAGCTAGATATCACGAAATCGTGGTCTCCTCGAGCAGTAATATCAAACGGGAAATCAGATTTAAGATCTTCACAGAAATGATGTTTCTGTTAAATCTGTGAACCATAAATATGTCTCTGTCTAACTGCTTAATGAAACTTAAGGTCTGAGATGCTGGAGTCCATAAATTGTTAGCGCCACTAGCTCCTGTGTTTCGACATACACCCAAACGTGCTTTTAAGTTTCATCCATCCAGATTAATTTCAGTGTTTTCCAATTGAAATTCTGATGTGAGCAACACATCTACTGATATTCCACTTCTCCTTTCACTTCTCTGGTATGATATTAAAGCTGATTCTTCTCAGTCATAAGACATCTTAGATATCTATTGTGGTTCTTTCGTATCCAGATATTTATTCGATTTGCTATATTTTGTTTTGGTAACAACTATTTCAACTTCACGGACAATCCGAGCTTGTCCGATGAACTTTCTAAAATTTTTCATGTATATTTTATGAATGAAATGGTGCCGCTTTGCCGAAGAGTAATTTTTTTTATTCGTGTCAGAAGCACCATGGATACAGGAATATAAAAAAAATGAATAGCACACAGAAAAAAATTAATTACAGGCATATGAAAATATATATAAATATATATACAAATATGTGTGCACAGAAACAAAATGTTATAGGCATTTGGCCCATAAGCGGGCTACGTCGACAGCATTTGGGGTTGCCAACATCAGATCCTCTAAAGTGCAGTGTGAAGGACATTCAGGGCAGTTATACACGTGAAGAGTAATGTAATTTTGCGACTGTCCCGGGTTGTTAGTTCATTTACTCTGACTCTGTGAAAGCAGGTTCTTCAGAGGGAAACAGCCGGTATATGTGATCAAGAAACTCTAAAGTATCCGGTACCTAACACCACTTTCCCTACGGATGCTAAAGTGCTGTGATGTGGTTTGCTGTCACTGCGGAACACCTAGGTTTAGCGACGTTGTACCGCTCTTTTATTGCGTTCAGTCAACCTAACACGATGTGCTAATTGGCAACTCTTCACGTGTAAACATATCGATACTGCTGTGTATCGCCGTTGATGTGTATTTAATATTGGCGCGAGACAAACCCACAACAGATCCGAGCAGTGCTTAATGGAAACTTGAGGGTGAAGAGTAAAGTGGCCATTAACGGTGTCAACAGCAAGTGCCGCGAATGACTGTAATTAATTTGCTTCCGAACATCGCTGACAAGTGCATGTTGTGCAGGCATTTTCAGGGGACTCATAAAATAGGGGTATGAAATCAAACGAAATGCAATTAGTCTGTAACGAGCCATCGGAGACCGTAGATCCCGTATACCGTAATACATTCAAAATATCCCCCGAACAACCTCGCAGATTTTGTCGGTCCATTCGGATACACCCCGTATATCTGCCTTTATTTGACAGCTATGTCTTCCACAAGAATTTATTAAAACAAGACCTACAAACATCGATGCGGACTGTATTGCTAACTCTGTGCTCAGAATGGACCCTTATGACAATTATCCATGCAACTATTGCCAAGTGTCCAAATAGAGAAAATATTGTTTATCATGCGAACGACTGAGACGCGTTGCGTTAGAAAAACCTATGTGTGAACCTCCTCCTTTAGTCAAGGACTCTGTTAGCCACTACGTATTGTATATATCAATTACACCAGTTTTTTGTTTTTTGTTTTAAGAGGTCAACGCTCGTATGTAAAAGTCAGGTTATAATGAAGTGCTACGTAACAAAATGTAAGAATATTTGCGGAGCACACATTCTTGAATGATCTTCAAAATAAAGAAGTATAAAGTATCGCAAATAAATAGGGAGTGAACTGTTATTGTACGACCACACGATGGACAAACAATCACTGAAAGCGGATCTATCCCTTAAAAAATGGAAAGTACGTGTACGAATAATTAGAAGTGGAACGGTTACATTAAACAAATTCTAGGAAAGTCAGATAGCAGAGTAAGATTCAGGGGGAAGGACCCTCGGGCAGAATCTATCTAGGAAGGAGGTAGCCTGGAAAACGTACGAATGACCTTATGGCAAGAACTGTGTGGTATTCTGGGACTCTTACCACACAGAATTCATAGATGAAGTAGAGAAGATACAAGAAAAAGCAGCACATTTAGTCGCAGTTTCTTGCATTGCCGTGTAAGCATCACGGAGGTGCTGCCCAACTGCAGCGGCAGACTCTACAAGAGAGGCGTTATGCATCATGTTATGATTTACTGTTAAAATTCCACGAAGGCAAAATTAGATTGCATTTAACGTGGAGACTTTCTACATCAGTATTCGCGAAAGGCTCAGCACAAGGGGGACAGGATGGGAGTGACAGTGGCAAATGAAGTACCCTCTGCCACACATCACGTGGTGGCTAGTCGACCACAGATGTTGATGCAATAGATGTAATGATCAATCAGGAGTTTATTTTGCAACTAGTGTGTTGCCCATTCAAAGTAATACATAAAAATACAGTCGGAAGCAGTTTCAAGCATTCAAAGCGTCAAGTCCGCACAGAATACCACGGCCGGTAGATGAGCAGTTGGCAGGAAACGCGTGAGGTGAGCAGTAGTGATGGGGGTTACGGGCAGACGCTGTAGGGGAAAAGCCAAGAGCTGGAAGGCAAGTGCCATTCTAAACCGATGTTGTAAATATTGAATGAAGCCCTCCACGCCCACATTTACATGGTGACCGTTCAAAAAGATCTGTCACCTTTGCTTTAGTTAGTATCTAAAAATAATTCCACTGAAAATGCAGCATGGCCGGCCGGAGTGGCCGAGTGGTTCTAGGCGCTACAGTCTGGAACCGCACTACCGCTACGGTCGCAGGTTCGCATTCTGCCTCGGGCATGGATGTGTGTGATGTCCTTAGGTTTAAGTAGTTCTAAGTTCTAGGGGACTGATGACCACTGAAGTTAAGTCCCATAGTGCTCAGAGCCATTTGAACCATTTGTTAACCATTTGGAACTTACAGAATAGCGTGATAAGTGGTGAATTTTGAGTAAAACCTACACATTTCTCTTGTTGCCGCGTTAAAATTTGCTCCTTTTGCCAAAAAAAGCGGAATTTATGCAGTATCACTTCTTTAACATGTTGTGAAGAAGCAATTGCGAGCCGCGCGTAGTTAGCCGAGCGGTCTAAGGCGCTGCAGTCATGGACTGTGCGGCTGGTCCCGGCGGAGTTTCGAGTCCTCCCTCGGGCATGGGTGTGTGTGTTTGTGCTTAGGATAATTTAGGTTAAGTAGTGTGTAAGCTTAGGGACTGACGACCTTCGCAGTTAAGTCCCATAAGATTTCATACACATTTGAACATTTTTTGAACAAGCAATTGCGAAAGTAATTTGAAACAGTGGTTTATTAAGTGAGGGACTGAGGGAAAGTAGGGAGAGCAGCTTCTGAAAAATCACATCCTTGGCACAAAATAAACGTCTAATGTCTTCAGTTATGTTGTTCTCAAACCTATAGCATTTCTCATTCCACCAGATGTCGATGACCCTTAAAAATTAAATTCATTCATTAGAAAGGTACTGAAATAACACGGCTGATAATGAATTTTTGCATAATAAACATGTGGCAAAATACTGTACTCTTTACGTGCTATCATTTGCCAAAATCTCTTTTCATTATCTCAAATCGTTTATGATTTATGAGGAATGGTGTGGATTCTTCACTCTGGTTTTATCGCTGATGCAGTGCTACATCGGGTCAGTTTGCTCGAGGCTGGTGACAGATTGATACTGCCAGCCAAGTCTGAAGAAAAATTCGATATGTTAGCTAAATTTCATACGCAGCAATATTTTATGTAATGTGTACCAAACGCAAAATAATCACGACCCTGTTTTTCATTGCAAATTTCTTCGAATTTCGTTTAGTGTCTTACGTCCATGCAAGTATCACAATAACTATGACTGTTAACGAAATGATGGTCACATCATCATGAACCTGACACATAAAAGTATAAGTACCGCAAAATCGATATTTTTGACGAATAGTTTCTGTAAACGGTCAACAGTAGATCATATCTTCAGTCTCCGGCAGCTTACTGAAAAACTGGATGAATATGGTAACGATTTGCATATTTAATTCGTTGATTTTAAGAAGGCCTATGATTGCATACTTCCCAAGAGCCTGCTCAACTGTTTAAGGGAGTTTGGCATAGCAGAGAAACTCATCAATCTTATAAAGATCTGTCTGAACGAAACACGTGCAAAGGTGAAGATGGGAAATCGCTTATCTGAGAAGTTTGAAATTGTGACAGGACTCAGGCCCTCGAGAAGATCGTACGCGAGACCTTCCAAGAGAACGAAGGGATTGAAATCGAAGGAAAGAGACTGGCATACTAAGCCTATGCAGACGACATCTGTTTACTCTCTAGGTCGGAAGAGGAGTTGGAGCAAATGACCAAAGCACTAAAGGAGGATGCCAGCAAATTTGGGCTTAACATAAACGACGCCAAGACAGAGTACCTCGTTATGGCGCGTGGTCATTGTCAGACTGCTGATCATCTACAATGACTGCAGGTTGGAGACCAGTCCTACAAGAGAGTGCAAGAATTCAAATACCAAGGCGCACTTTTCACTGAGAACTCGTCATGTGAAGCAGCGATCAATGCCAGAATACAAGCAGGAAGCCGATCTTACCACAGCCTAGCACAACTGCTTCGATCCAGATATCTCTCCAGACAGTTCGACTGTACAAAACCCTGATCCAGGCTGTTGTTCTATATGGCTGTGAGACATGGAGTATCCTGAAACAGGACTTCCATAAGCGCCTTGTTTTTGAGAGAAAAGTGCTTCGGAAGATATTCGGTCCGGTTCTGGATGCAGATACAGGGGAATGGAGGATCAGATACAACCAAGAGCTTGAGGAACTATACCAGCAGTCCAACATAGCAGGAACTGTCAAAGCCAAACGAATTCAGTGGGCCGGCCATGTGGCCTTGATGGAGGATCACAGATGGCCTCGGAAGCTCCTGGATTTCACACCTACAGGAAAGAGACCGCCAGGGAGACCGAAGAAGCGTTGGAGGGATAGACTCCATGAAGATTTAAACCAAGTGTCAATAGATGTGAACGTATTGCGGATAGCAGCAGTGGTCAGAATACAGTGGAGGAGGAAACATGTAAATGCGTGCGGTCCACTGGGCCTGATCACGTAGTAGTAGTAGTAGTTTCTGTAAAATCGTTTGAGAAGTATTACAGGGCGTGCGCCTCGATTCTGTCGTCGCCGGCCGACCGAACGGTGGCAAAACACTGTCGGCCTCCCCATCCGCACAAACGAAATAAATCACACAGCGCTTTGGGCGAAAAGTGATCCTGCTCAGACTCTACTAGCAATAAAAGCTAAGGAAATACTTGAATACAGAGCTTAAAATCGGGTGCCTGTTTCCTGGAAGATTGCGCCCCGTGTGCTTGGGGTACAGACACAGGGAGCTGCAGGTGTTTAAGGCTGCCGGCGCAGAGCAGTGTGCTGGGCGGTGTATCGGGCGCGCTGCGTGCGCCTGCATCTCTGCTGTGTTCTGCGGCTGCTTTATGGCTCCCACAGGCCACATTAGGCCGGCGGTGGGACCTCGGAGGCAGCGCCGGGTGCCAGTGACGGCGGTGCGCGCAGTTACTCCCAGCCGCTGCCGCTTCCGCCGAGCAGTCGCCCACTGACTCTTCAATCTCTGCTGTGGCATCGCTTTAGGGCTGCACTCCGAATTTAGCAGAGACGCCTTTGTCGATACATAGGGACATCTATGCAGACTGACATCGAGGAACACTGATAATCCACTATGACATGAATGCGTGCGCCTGACAATGGTATCATCCACATACATACACCGCAAGCGACTGTACAGTACGTGGCGGATGAATTATCGATTTTGTCTCCGATTCCAGTCATACGAGGTTTATAAATTTATCAATAAGTTTCCGCAAGATTTACTTCGTCTTTCTTCCAAGGTTTCAAATTCCTCGTGCATCTCCGTCACACTTCAGTTACGACCGTAATGGTGCGTCTCTGAATTCGTTAGATGTTTGTTATCATGTCTACCTCGTAAGAACGCCAAATACTGGACCAACACTCGAGAAATCCTCACACTAGCGTTTTGTGTGCAACGTCTTTTACGGACGCGTTCTTTTTTTTTCCAGAACCCAGCAAATCTAAGCCATCCATTCGCCTTACCTAATAATTAATTTACACAATCCAAAAATCAAATTGGGTAATTTCACTTTTGTTACTGGTGTCCGTAACATCGTGTGGGTCATTACTATATGCCTTGCCAGGGACGTAGCTGGTGCAGATTATTCGGAACCCACTCATTACGAAAATACATAGCATTTAATGCAATGAACACACTTGACCTGTTTGAAGATGTCTGCATTGGAGCCATTATCACTGACCATGAGCAGTTGTAGCAAGAGCAACGAAAACAAGCAGAAAGACATCTATGTTCGGTAAACTAGACACAGAAGCAATAGTGACATACATCAATGAGGAACTTGAAACTTTTTAACTCAGTACAGAAGCCTGTAGAGGAACTACGACTCAAGTTTAAAAGAATAAATGACTATCCACAGGATACATACGCAGGCGGCAGAAGTGGCCGTGCGGTTAAAGGCGCTGCAGTCTGGAACCGCAAGACCGCTACGGTCGCAGGTTCGAATCCTGCCTCGGGCATGGATGTTTGTGATGTCCTTAGGTTAGTTAGGTTTAACTAGTTCTAAGTTCTAGGGGACTAATGACCTCAGCAGTTGAGTCCCATAGTGCTCAGAGCCATTTGAACCATTTGATACATACGCACGCAGTAGACCAGTTCATGACGGGAGGGACCCTCCTAAAGAAAGAGATACTACTGCATAATATCTGTAAAACAAAGCAGGGTTATAGATGGAGACATGTTGAAGGAAACGCGTTAGGCCGTCAAGAGAGCATTACGAGAAGACTTCAGAGACGACCGTGACAGAATATTGTCTAGAGATCTTTAACAATACCCGAAGCAATTCTGGTATGACGTAAAAGCTGTCAGTAGCGCGAAAGTTAGCATCCAGACACTCATGAACGAGACAGAAACTCAAAGTGAGGGTAGCAAAGGAAAATTAGAAATCCGTTATTCCGTTTTCAAATGCTCCTTTACAAAGAAAAACCGAGGAGTGTTGCTCCAATTTAATTCTCGTGCCACTGAACAGTGTTATTGTTAGTGGTGTTGAGAAACAGGTGAAATCATTAAAACTGAACAAAGGTCTAGGGCCCGATAAATTCTTATCAGATTCTATACTGAGCTAGGCGGTGTTTCAACTATAATCTGCCGTAGATCCCTCAAACAAGTTACCGTGCCCAGTAGGTGAAAGTAAGCACCGGTGACACCTGTCTACAAGAAGGATAGCAGGAATGATCCACAAAACTACCGTCCAATATTATTGACATCAGTTTTTTATAGAATCTTAAAAGATAGTCGCATCTCAAAAGTAATGAGCTGTTTTGAACAGAATACCGCTCTCCATGCCAACTAGCATGTACTTCGTAAACATCAATCATGTGAAACCCAACTCACAATTTAGTCAGATGATATACGGAAAGCCATGGACCAAGGCAGTGAGACAAATGGTTCAAATGGCTCTGAACACTATGGGATTTAATATCTGAGGTCATCAGTCCCCTAGAACTTAGAGCTACTTAAACCTGACTAACCTAAGGACATCACGCACATCCATGCCCGAGGCAGGATTCGAACCTGCGACCGTAGCGGTCGCGCGGTTCCAGACTGAAGCGCCTAGAACCACTCGGCCACTCCAGCCGGCGGTATTATCAAAAGTACAGTAGTATGGGGTATCAAGCGAAACTGCAGAGTCGTTGACAGATGTAGAAGTAACTTCGGGTGTGCCGCAGGGAAGGGTGTTGTTACCTTTGCTGTTCATATTACATACTCGTATTACTGACGCAGCAGACAATATGAAGAGTAACCTCAGGGTTTTCGCAGACGGCGCAGTTACCTATAATACCAATAAAGAAGAACTATCTGAAAGTACTGTGCAGATATTCAGCCAACTATTGACAAGATTTCGACATGGTGCCAAATTAGAAACTTGCCTTAAAAGTTCAGAAATTTAAATTGTTCACTTTACAAACTGAAAAAACATTGCATCCTGTGACCATAATATAAATGAGTCTCAGATAGAATGTGTACTTTAAAGTATACACTTTGAAGTTTCCGACAGACTTTAGTATGCTAAAGCATCGTCACTTCGACAGGTCGGCTGTTGTGTTCCAGACTGCTGGCTTACACCTGTATGGCGCGGGATCTGTTCCCATTCATGTTTTATGAACATTTCCGTGAAGAGTAAAATACATAACGATGAAAAAGAATTTAATGTGTATTTTTTATTGCTACAATTGTTTATATAAGACTATTAATCAAGAATTAAGTATTTCGAATGAAAACTAGATTTTTGTGTGCGACATGTAAAGAAAAATAACACTTATTTGTCTGTTAGTTACTATATATTTAATGAATTTTTAAATAACGTAGGTATTCGAACTACATGAGAAAGCGAAAAAAATTAGGACAGAAACGAGACTCGAACGAGCGATTGCCAGTCATAAACGCTATTGTTGTTTTTCATCTTCATGTATTTTAAACTTCAGGGATTGACAGTAAAATATGTAGCTCTGTTTGAAAACTTGCATCAGCCAGGAACCTAAAACCCCTACGTGGTAGACAGGCATTCTGGCACACGGCTCGTGAAAAATTAGACTTTGCTTCAGTATATTAACGACTGTCAGAAAACTTAAACTCGATTTTCTCTATAATTTTTGAGAGTCGCATCTAACAACTTTGGAAGATGTGTTCAAATGTGTGTGAATTCCTAAGGGACCAAACTGCTGAGGTCATCGGTCCCTAGACTTACACACTACTTAAACTAACTTACGCTAAGAACAACACACACACCTATGCCCGAGGGAAGATTCGAAACTCTGGTGGGAGGGGCAGCGCAGTCCGTGACATGGTGCCTCAAACCACGTGACCACTCAGCGCGGCAATTTTGTAAGATTAATATTTGAGTTCTGAGCTTCACGTACCATAAATATAAAACAATTACCAAAATCGATTGACGTGTGCTCCGATTGTAAGCTTGTAATCAAATACTATCGGGTTTGTTCTGTTTGTTATATAGGTTTTGTCTTATATGAGTCCGAATCTGTGTAGAGGTGTCATGCAGAACATCAACAGGAAAATTTGTCCCAGCGTTTCTAAAACTCCTTGTGAACTTCAGAAGGCGATTCTTCTCTGTTTACAATGCCCATCGTCAGCGAACAATCTGATACCTACCGATAGTGATAAATGTATACTGAGACCACTAGAGGTCCATTCACTGCTGCTTAGGATACAGCCGATACTGCGTTTATTTCTGGGGAACATTCGCCTGCCTGTGTAACGTAATGGATTCTGTCAGTGGAGCATTCCTGGAGCCAATAACGTATTTGCAGTGATACTCCGTACAACCGTATCCTGACGAGTACTCGACCAAGTCGTACCCCCTTGCGATATTTAACAAAACAGAATCTACCTTTTCACGAGTAAGATATAGCGTATGAATAAAGCAACCTGTGTTTCACACGAATGAGTTTTCCGTCATGTTTACTCCAGAGAAAGAAGTAGATCAGTGTGCAGTCGTATCCCTACTAGCGGCGTGCTGTTACGTCCTACGGCTACGTACGTAGAACCTCGGAGTACCGCTGGGCCCTCTCGCTATCTTCTGGCATATTATGTGATGCGGACGCGACGCGATGGGATATGGAGTCACCACGTAGTTCTGTACGTTCGACTGGGCACCGTCGGCTTTCCAGAGCTTCGAGCTGCTACATCAGTTGGTCTCACGACTCTGTAACCCATTCCAGTCCTCACACCAAGGAAAAATCCGTGACAGTACCATAAAACTGAGCACGGGTCCTCGACAAGGCAGTTACTCTCGTTCAACGCTTAGCTGTGCCATCTGACTGTGAGTATGGAAGCCCTTATAATTTACTATATGTTGGGACTATGAATGGAAACGATATGTAGCATTATCATCCACGGCTGCTCCCCATCAGTAGCCAGAAAACCATGTTTTACGCGTGATGTTGTTCAACCCGTCGTCTGTTGTTTCATCGAGTCAGATGATTTCGCATCTGTGATTCAATGCATGCGGGATGAAACTCTACGCCATCCGTCCGAAACGTCCGATGACTAATGCTATTCCTGGCTTACCAGCGACGTCAGAGTAGTAACTATCGTAGCAGCTTAAGCTGACAAGCATAAACAACAGATGTGCTTTGGACTTGTCTGCTGTGAGAAGACGGTAAGTGGACGTGTGGCCGTTGGATGACAACGTTACTGAGTCACAATTCGAAATGGAACAACATCTCAAAATTAAGTGTACAATACATCTTACAGAAGGTTCTGAAGAAGAGAAAAGTGTGTGCAAAGTTTTTTCATCACATCTTGACTCCCGAACAAACACAAAACCGATTGGACGCCTGCTGCAAATTAATAGAAACGCAAAACGCGGGCAATACTTTAAACCTACAATAGAACAACAGTGTGCCGAAATTCACACAAAAGTTCAACGCTTTGACGAGGGAACCAACATGCAAGTCAGTGTGATTCGCCGTTTGAAGAACATCACAAACAAATCCAGCCAGCTTACTGGGACGTATCAGGACTTTTAGTTTTTCGTAGAATGGGGGATTAGTCCATTGCTGCAACCGCCTATTAAGAAGATCAGATAAGTTTCCTTCAGGGTATTCTTCTTCTAGCTATTGATGAATCCGTACCACGCACTGAAATCAGCAGCGCTTCTGGGCAGACCTCTTTTCTTCCTTGATGGCTATTCAGTTTCGCCTTCCTCTTCCACTCTATAAGCCTTTTAGAGTTCTTCATAGTCTCAGCACCCACACTGGAGAACAGACGCTGGTTTCCACTTTGCACACTATTAATAGTTTCCACTCAACTCCAACTAAATTGTTAGCTAGGTATCTAATTAGAGACAACGGAACATGTGGTAATAGGAGGAGTCAATCAGTACCTCATGTTAGATTTTGGGACAGTAAAGGTCTGTGGGCGCTCATAAATATTTGAGAGTCATTATTAGCAAACGAGGATCCATAAAAGCGAAATCAAAAACCACCATGTCCAAGGTAGACAAACAAGGAAACAGGTAAGTGAAGTTTTAAGGAGCACAGATATTAGATCATAAACGGACATTAGGATATTTAAAACCGTTGTGGAATGTATGGCGACATATGAAGCAGACTCACGGGTAATAACTGAAAGAATAAAGACTAGTTTATTGTCAATGGAGGTGGAATTTTTTTTTGGTGGTGTTGCTGTAGGTTGACTCTAACGGGTAAAATTAAAAATGAAGGCATCCGTAAGAAAATGAACTTGGGCATTACTGTCAAGGACACAATCGAAGGAAAACGAATAAGATGATATAAAGCTGTCATCCGGGTGAGGAAGGTGTCCTAAGACGATGATTGAGCGGATTCTAAATAATAGAAGAAGAAAAGGACGTCCGAAAACAACACTAGACGGGGGAGTCAGAAGATTTATGTCAGAGAGGAATTTACAGGCGCAAGAGTGTATCATTCGCGCTTGATTAAACTTTTATTGTGGTTAACTATCAGACCAAACCCCTTGGATAAAACTATGGTTTTTAGAATTTTCTCGCTAGCTTTGAAGTGTTTCCTCATAGCGTTCATAATATTGCAGAAATTCCAGCCAAATGGTAGACTTATCCGTAATGTCAGCGAAATATTTTCTCTTAGCACTGTACTTCTACTTTTCTGCGGCAGATACTTGAATTCTTCTCGCCCTGCCACCTTATCTTTTCGTTCGATAGGCATGTAATACTTAGATCCAGTGCACCCCGTTCATCTTCAATTAGATTTAAGACCTCTGTATTGTCTATTGTCAGCATGTTTCAGGTACTCGACAATGATGGAAACGACATGTGGTCAGCCATTACTAACCATCAGATGCAGCGCTGGTCGATACATACAGTGGAAACCACATGTCATGTTGCAGTTCTCACCTCTGTAGACAACAGCGGCCATAGTAACCTTAACATGACGCTGACTCAGATACGTATGGCGTGGAGCCCATATTGATCCCTTCTCAGATACTGCTAGAGTCGTAACGTGTCCCACGGGAGCGCCAGATGTCTGCACGCTGAGCAGCGGCTCATCCGTAAACAGGACACATCCCCATTGTCACTGATACCAGCCACGGTCGACCAGACAATACATTCGTTGACCGTTGACTCACTTAGAGACTTTTTGTGAGTGAAGTGCATAAGCGGATTGCAGCGCACATAGAGCAGATTTCAGTACCCCCTGTTTAAAAAAGTTGTGGCGCTAGAAAATACCGTCTAGGAACAGTAGTTATTGGATCAATATGCAAGATTGTTATTTAAAAATTACCTTATCCATTACGCCTGCTGAATGCCAACTACAAATTCAAACTCTTAATCTGCAATTTTTTATAAACTTGAGCTGATGATTACCGTTAATCCTCGTTCGGAACGTTGACAAACGTGCACTTGATATGGGAAGTGCCCAAAAGCGGGCCCGCAAACTGTTTTTGATGTTTTGAAAACTGAAAATAGTAAAAAAAATTATTTTAAAAGCGTGTGATATACAGTTTATATAGTTTTATGCACCGTTTATATTTTTCTCTTAGATAATGTCGTTAAAAGTTACTAAATTATTTTCGAGAACCTTTCACTTACCAAGTTTGAGAAATAGTTGACAAAATAGGACCCTTTCAAAAAATAAGCAAGATAGCGTTAAATAAAATTGTAAAAAGATTCTAAATTAGAGAAAACGTAATCCAATTTCAACGTAGGTATAGTATAACTTTTTCAGAAGGTTATAGACTTCCTCTGCAACCAAGAGTCTTGCTATAATACGTTCCTGTAGGCTTGCTTTCTGACAGTTTGGTTTTGTGACGTTTAAGAAATTTCGTCTTTGAAAGGGTGTCCAATACTTTTTCTCTCTACAATAGTACGCCCATTTTTCACGAGTCATTAAAAGCATGCCCAAACAAGGAAGCGTCCATAGCAAGACAACACTAAACCAACTCTTCTTCAAGATCTTTAACCCAAACTTGTAGGTCGGCCTACTTTTACTGCTTCCTCTGACGTACCGTACTTCCTGTTGGACAACCTCACAAGTGTTGTTTTTGGAACATTAACCCGTTTATTAGCTTTTTCTAACGCATATTCTTTTTGGAACTGCGTCAGTAGCTTTAGTCATTTCAGGAGGACTCTAATTTCTTTTATCAACCGTCCCCATTATCCTATTCGAATCTGAAATAAAACTGCAAGAGAATAAGAATTTGTACTAATATAGGCCGACATTAAACATGAAAAGTTAAGGGGAGCGGTTTAAGCAACTGAAGGCGGACCAATTTAGGCAACTATAGCCCACATACTGTTAACCAAATAAATTTTGGCCATAAACAGTACCCTTAAACCTTGATATTCAAGAACATGGGTGGGTAGAAATGCTTGCCTGTCTTTGCATGGGAGAAACAACGAAAAAGGAGCACAGTGCAAAAAAATTCAATTGTCAGAACGTGCAAGCAGATCTGATGAATCACGAGAGAAATGAGCGACTTGAGCACCCCGATATCCAATGGTAGAAGCCTAAACGTCTCTTTACACATGGTTAGTTTCACTAGAGTTCAGGAGAATGCAGAGTCAAAAAGCAGGGGGTCCGCTTTGTGGTGAGGGAGGGGGAGAGATGATCCAGTTAAGGGCACTTCCACTACTATTGGACGGTAACAGTGATTAGTTATAGGAAGTTTCTTGTGTTGCCCATTTTCACAGCAGCTGTGTATAAATTACAGTATTTCAAAAGAAAAACGCCTTTTGCACGGTGCACATCAATTTTTTTAAATTTATGTTGAACACCCAGACACGTTTCGCCTGGAGTGGCCGAGCGGTTCTAGGCGCTACCGTCTGGAACCGCGTAACCGCTACGGTCGCAGGTGTGTGATGTCCTTAGGTTAGTTAGGTTTAAGTATTTCTGAGTTCTAGGGGACTGATGACCACAGCAGTGAAGTCCCATAGTGCTCAGAGCCACGTTTCGCCTTAGTTATAAGGCATCTTCAGCTGTTGTCCTGAAGTATTAAACGAATTTTTAGTTTGCTCACACAGGTTACCGTGTGCATATATACGTTATAGATTTAGAACAGTTCGTTGAGGATTTTATAATAAAATGGAAACGTATTTACAGATCACCGAGTAATTCATTTCTTGTTAAACCGACCAGCTGTCTCTCAGGTGGAAAACTGTTGAAAGTTTGCACTTTTTCTTTGGTCATTGTTTTCAACGTATAGCCATCTAACTACCATTTCCTGTGAGGAGAGCATCATTTGTCTCCATGAGTGTTCCAAACTATTTTAGGCTTTGCTTTCAAGTGCTTTTCTACGACTGTATGTGTTCTGATGTTGTAAGTTCTGTGTGTGTGTACTTTTGTTTTATTTTCTTTTTCTTTCTTACATACATTTATATTCTTGGGACAGACAAGGGATTTGTGATCATCTATTGGGATTACTGTCTATTACGTGATCGGTCAATGTAAGCAGCGCGCAACTTAACTTATTGACTTGGTCATTCATTAGTATCTTCCCTTCTGCCTTTGTTTTGAATATGTGGTAATTTTCTTGTAAGGTTATAAGGTGGCTTTCATTGTTTATCCTATTTTCATGTCTTTCTACCTTGTAGAAGGTTTGTGATTATTTTCTCTTAAATTTTATACGAATATAGACTGTCTTGTCCCATATTTCCATGCTCTGATATGTTCTTTGTACCAGGTGTCGAATGTTCTTCTGATTTGTCCTACATATCTTCTCTGTGCGGCTGGTCCCGGCGGAGGTTCGAGTCCTCCCTCGGGCATGGGTGGGTGTGTTTGTCCTTAGGATAATTTCGGTTAAGTAGTGTGTAAGCTTAGGGACTGATGACCTTAGCAGTTAAGTCCCATAAGATTTGACACACATTTGAACATTTTTTTCCTACACATCTTCCATCACATGTGTTGTATTGCAGTTGGTATATTCCTGCTTCCTGCAAGATAGTCTGTGTCCTATGTTATTTTTGGGATCTACTTTTGCACCCGCTGTTAAGACGAGATTTATGGAGAGTTGTTGATGTCAGTTTTGCTTAGGATGCCGGCTGGTGTGGAGAGTCCGATTTGAACTGTGGACTGCGGGCACTTGTTGCCACCTTGCCTGCCGCATGTCCAATCAAACAGAGCCGCAGCCGGCCTTTGTGGGCGGCGCGCCCACTGGTGGTCACGACGCGTGCACCGGCTGTGGCTTTGACGGCGTCGCTTTCATCTCGCGCCGCCATTAATTAAGGAAATATGTTCAGGGCGGCGCCCGTTTAGAGGGCGTGCAGCTGAAAGGCAATTCGGCTGCCGCTGCCGCTGCCCCTGCGCGTGAACTGTGCCGCGGAACTGTGCTGCGTACGGCGTTCTATTAGGAGCTTCACTCGGAAAACCACCGTGCCGCTCAGAAAATATGGGCTCTGACGCGTTCCTCGGACGTGGCATCCTTCAGGTGCTGAGCAAGGGAAAATCATACCGCAAGTGCGCTGCTGGGTGTCTGATAAATAGCTATTTGCTATTTCAGGAAGTCTGCAGAGTCTATAAAGCTTCTCTCTCTCTCTCTCTCTCTCTCTCTCTCTCTCTCCTCCTCCTCCTCCTCCTCCTCCTCTCCCTCTCCCTCTTCCTCTCCCTCTACCTTTTCAATACACATGTTCGGCACAGACTACACCTCTAGTAACATGCTGCCTGTATGGTGTCCTAGCACCTCTCCTGCAAATCCTTTGAACCCCTTCCGTTAGTTCTCAAATGTTGTTCTTCATCATCATAATTATAGTAACCCGAATTGTTCTGCAGATACGACATTAAAACCTTAGTTATGCACCGAGCGAGGTGGCGCAGTGGCTAGCACAATGGACTCGCATTCGGGAGGACAACGGTTCAATCCTCCGTCCGGCCGTCCTGATTTAGGTTTTCCGTGATTTCCCTAAATCACTTCAGACAAATGCCGGGATGGTTCCGTTGTAAGGGCACGGCCGAATTCCTTCCCCGTCCTTTCCTAATCCGATGAGACCGATGACCTCACTGTCTGGTCTCCTTCCCCAAACAATCCAATCCTTAGTCTATGCATTTCCTTTTTTTGTATCAATGGAGTTTTCCTTCTTCCTTTCTCCAACGGCTGTTAATATTACCGAACCAACCGTTACATGAACGACGTCTGAAAAATACTGTCACTAATTATTTACAGAAGAATGGAAAAATTAGTAGATGCTGTCCTCAGAGAAGCTCGGTTTGCGTTCAACAGAAATCTAGGAAACTACGAGGCGATACTACATCTACATCTACATCTACATCTACATGATTATTCCGCAGTTCACAATTAATTGCCTGACAGAGGGTTCAACAAACCATCATCAAGCTATTTCTCTACCGTTTCACTCCCGAACAGGATGCAGGAAAAACGAACCCTTAAATCTTTCTATTCTGATTTGTCTATTTTATTATGATGATCATTTCTCCCAGTATAGGCTGGCGCCAAAAAATGTTGGTGATTGAAATTTCATGATAAGCTCCTGCCGCAACGAAGAAAGCCTTTGTTTTAACGATTGCACCCGAATTCGCCTATCGTATCCGCGGCACCCTGTCCTGTATTTTTCGATACTACGTAACGAGTGTCCTTCTTTGAACTTTTTAATATGTTCCTTCCGTCCTACCTAATGCAGACCCCACACTGCACAGATATATTTCAGGAGAATCTGGACAGGCGCAGTGCAAGCAGTCTATTCAGTAGACCTGTCGCATTTTCTAAGGGTTATGCCAATAAATTGCATTTCTTGGGTTGTTTTGCCCACAATATTATCTACGTGATCGTTCCAGTTTAATAATTCTAATTCTTACTGACCTAAGATAAGTTGTAGGGTGGCAAACCTACTTCTATAGCAGTGCAAATTTAGAGAAAGCTTATGACGCTGCTGACTGGAAGGCCCTCTCTGAAATTACGGAGGTAGGAGGGAGAAAATACAGAGAACAAATAGTCGTCTACGATGTCATTATGAGATTCAGGCAGCACGAAATAGGAACATTAGCTGAGAAGCGAGTGGGAAGTGTATTTTAGTTTATCCCCGATGTCAATGAATCCCTGCAATGAGCTGATGACATATTTCTGTGAGATGCGGCCAAGGACTTGAAAGGCGCGTTGAATCGATAGTTTCTTGAGAAGCTGTTGTAAGATGAATAACAAAAAAGTAAATCAGGACTAAAGGAAAAAGCATGAAAGCATACATGATTGCAATTGTTATTGAGAATTTTCTAGGGGAATTATGAACCACGTTCAACGTCATAAGGTTATCCGGATAAATTGATCTATAGCGCCTTATTTTATAGGCGTTTTTTTTTTAGTTGAGTGACCACACTGCCTGTATCTCGTCTTTTGTTACGAAACATGAAATGAAGCACTGGCATTTTGTTACGGTTACGATGTGCTCAATGTTCTCAATACGCTGGTTGTAGTTATAATTGTACCAATATGAATGTGGCAGGCAACAAAAGTAAAATTGTTACACAGATTAGTACGTACTTGTATATATATGCCGATGATAAACCTTTAGGCGCAGTCACACAAGATAGGTGGGAATAATGCCATTTAAATTCTATATGTAAGAAGAGAAGCGTTTGCGCAGTGGATTTCTCATTCAGTAAAAGCATTTGAGAGAAGATCACGTTATCTATCGTGCGATAAGAAGAAACAACTATCAGGAAGTGTCTGAATTTGACAGCACAGGATCGTGGCATATTTATCGTTCCATGATACTGCCGCTCGCGTTGGTCGGGATCCCACGATTCTCTTGCAAATATGGTATCTAGGGGCTTAGGAGGATCACACTCAGCGGCAATCAGGATCTCAGCGGCTCGAGGCAACTAGGGCTCGAGAGGACAGATGTATTTTTCGCTCCGTTTTGCAGGTTAGTACGGCCACGTCACGTACCTTGGGCCAGGAAATGTGTTTACTTACAGCGAGACATGTACCCACATAAACAACGTGATGACACGGACTCTCAGCATGATTACTACGGTTGTGACTTCTCTCGATGATGATGATGTTTGATTTGTGGGGCGCTCAACTGCGCGGTCATCAGCTCCCGTACAAAGTCCCAGTTTTTACACAGTCCAATGCTTATACACTATCCAATCTATGCTCTGTCACGAATGATGATGACGATGATGAAATGATGAGGACAACACAGACACCCAGTTCCTGGGCAGAGAAAATACCCAACCCGCCCGGGAATCGAACCCGGGACCCCGTGAACTTCCCTCGAGGAGGGAGCACAGGTAGTCTAGCAGATTGTGGAGCGCCCAGCCGCAAGAATGGACACAGAAATGACTACGTCGTTTTTAGGTTTCTGTAAAAATGGAATCGTTATACGGTCCCTTTCTTGTCCATCCGTCAGTCTGTCTGTGCCCGTTAAGGCCCATTTTTCTCAAGAACTGATAGAGTTATCGAGATGAAACTTACGTCAGGTACTAAGGTCTACGTTCCTTTGGTGTGGAAAATATTAGATCAAAAGTTACGTCACATATTTCGGTATTTGCACTCCTCAGAACCTAGAGGGTTTGACAAGAAGAAAGTAAAGCGAAAGTCCTGACATTTTTATTACGAGTATTATATCACTTTTAGTCCGTCTGTCTGTCTGTCCGTCCAACTGTTAAGAAGATCGTTTTTAATGACCGGGCAGAGATGTCAAGTTGAAATTTATGTCAAATACGTTGGTCTATGGTCCCGAAACGGTATGAAACCTTCTAGTTTATAAGTGAATGCAATCAAAAGATGTAGCCGTTTATGTCAGATATTCTGATACTGGCAAACACACTCACAAAACCTATAGATGAATCATTTATGTACACTGATCAGCGAGAACATTATGACCACCTGCTAGAGAACCGGCATGACACCTGCACACGCAAGTCATCTAATTCTCATAGATTCCAGTGAGAGGGGTAAAGAGCTCTGAAGGTACGTTCAATTACATCCCAGTTGTGTTCGATCGGGTTCAGATTTGGCGAGTCGGGGAACCAGCATACCAACTAGAAAACGCCACTGTGTTTCTCCAATCACTCCATCACTCTCTTGGCCTTGTGACTTGGTGTATTATCTTGCTGAAAACTGCCACTGCCGTCGGGAAACATGATCGTCATGAAGGAGTTTACATAGTCTGCAACCAGTGTATAATACTGCTTGGCTGTCATGGTAACTTGCACGAGATCCACTGGACCCATGATGGATGCCTACATGAATGTTCTCCAGAGCATAATGGAGCCGCCCCCAGCTTGTTTCGGACCCGAAGTACAGGTGTCAAGGAGCTGTTCCCCTGGAAAAAGACTGATTCGCGCCCTCCCATCGGCATGATGAAGAAGGTATCGGGATTCATCAGACCATGGAACTCCCTGTCACTGTACTGTTGAGTGGTACTTAAAACAGGTAAATAAATTAGTGAAATCAATGTGAAGTGAAGTAGAAATTAGAAAATAAATCAAAACCCTAGTTTAGTTTAGAAGAGTTACACACTGGCTAACAGCAGGCAGAGCAGCAGTGGCAACGGCCGGTGCTTGCAAGTCAGCACGTTCAGGAGAAGCTATCGCCCTCCCCACATAAGCGGAAGCTGTCGATTCAGCTGTCAGGGCATAGCCCGACCGGCTCACGTGTTTCTCAGTTGTCACATATGATCAAAGGCCCTCGCCTACATTCCAAGAACCAATGACCGACGTTAAGAAGATTCTTCTAGAAGCTTTTCAACGTGACAGAAGAGGCAATGACCGTGAAGTCTTTCACCTCCAGTAAACTGAAGTAAATAAATACGCGAGACGCAGTGGGCCCGACAGTTGTTTTCAGTTCAGTTTCGGTTCAAGTTCAGTTCAGTCAGTGCTGAAGACCATCATGCAGGAAGAGACTACATCGTACACAGAAGCACCAAGTCCGCCACTGTAATGGAATAGCAAACAGCAGCCTCGCCGCCAGAAGACAGAAGTTAGAAGGTATTTGAAGACTGATTTTTACATACCCGGGTGATTCGTGAGGACGGGAATGAGACGGCCTCACATCAGCAGTCATCTGTGAGCTGGTGATGAAGATCTGACAGCCGAAGACTGGCAAGCTGGAGTCCGTTTTTCGAGTCCAGGACGCTGGCCTTCCCACGCTGCGCCGCGCTGCTGGCCGACGCACAACGCTGACACACACGACCGCATAGAGAAAAGGGACAGTGGGATGCCACATCCAAGGTATCACCATCCGATTCACGACTTCGTTCTCAATAATTAAACGGGCCACCTCACGATGCACGTCTCAATTGGGCGAAACAGCGATGCGAGATACACACCACCAGGCGTATTCAGACGCCGCCGCTCATGCAGCAGAAGGCTTCACAAATGACACAGCTGCCGCTCTCCCAGCCAGAACAATCCAGTACGGAAACCACTCTACAAATCTTTCAATAAAAGTTATCTTATATAAAAATGCTGTTTCATTCTACCTCATACCTGAGCCGAGGAAGAACCCACCCGGCCCACATGTTGTTAAGAGAGAAAAAGTAATTTATTTAGTGTTTTTCACCCTGACATAATGCTTTAGAATCAAATGCCCTTCGCAGTAATGCTCATCCTGACAATTGACTGCATGAAAAGAGGTTACCCAGTTACAGTACCAACGTCCAGTGCCAATGGTCTAGTGCCCATTTCAGTCGTAGTTGCCGATGGCGTGGTGTTAACATTGCCACGTGCATGGGTTGTCGGCTGTGGAGTCCCATCATTAGAATTGTTCGTTGCACTGTGTGTTCAGACATACATGTACTCTGCCTAGCATTAAAGTCTAACGTTAGTTCTGTCACAGTTCGCCGCCTGTCCTGTTTTACCACCCTGTCCAGCCAACAAAGTCCGACATCTGTAATGAGGGGTGGATGCCCTACCCCACGACGCCCGGACGTGCTTATTACATTGGTTTCACCATGTGCTGAAGACAAGGAATTGTTTAATCGTGCGTCGTTCTCAGTGTACAGCATATGCAAGATAAGAAAGAATTCAGTGTATGATAGCCTTCCCTCTTGGTGTTGACATTTTATTGGCGGGCAGTTGTAATAACACCAACGCTATACTATTGTACATATAATAATTTTTTCTTCTGATTTTCGATAAATTAGTGTAATCGATGTTCTGATTTCATTACTTTTTCTTTTCTTGCCATTGTGTTAAAGAAACTATAAACAACTTTCGATGTGAATATTAATATTTATGTCAAATTGCAAGCAATATTATAACAAAATTGAAATGTAAGGAATGTTGAAACTGTTGTAAGATGTTAAAGTTGTAATTGTGCGCCTGGTCCATACGTAGGCAATGTATTAGGATATGTAGAATGCAAAACCTCGGGTGAATACCCTGTCTGTAGGGGAGCGGTAAAAGGTGGATGGCAGGCGAGCGCGGGAAAATGCACACGGGCGCGGCATGGCATAACGGGCTCGGCAGTGGTAGTCGGAGTTGGGCATCGGTCTGAGAAACACGTTCTGGATCGAGGAGGCTCTCCTGGAAAACGTGATTTCGTTGAGCCTTGGATGTGCCGTTTCCGACGCCCATACAGAATGGAAATATTCCATAGGCACTAAATGGAAAAGTATTGCGACGCTATGAAGGAGTAAAGTGCCGATACTTCAAGAGCCATTGCTGTGATTGTATGTGTGCTCGGTGCCTCACCATCTCGCCGCCCGCCGACCGCCGCATCGATACGAACAGGTTGAAACTTTTAGTACTGTATTCGTGTGGACCAGTGTTACTTTCGTTCCATACTGTTCAATAACAACTTAAATTTTATCAGAACTGTCCTATGATTTAATTATCCTCACAACTAACCTAGACAGGGTCCTTTCCACATGTTGTGCAATCCGAGTGTCCCGAAATGAAGATTTAAGGTTTATGTTAATAATAATTACCCGCAGACCTATCCCTGTTAGAATGATGTTTAAAGAACTTTGTTGTTAATGAATGTATAGGTAAACAACAAAGGTCTGACAAAGTTGGAAGATAATTTTGAAATTGAATTAGTAATGAAGTTTAATTATTTTGAGGCAGAAATAATGGTAGTTAAATGAGCAGGAAATAAGACAAAAAGAGTAGTAACTCATATATTGGAAATCTTGAGTGCTTAATGATGACAATAATCAAAGTTTTCAATACAGTGATCATAACAGTTTCAGGGTCCCCCCCCCCCCCCCCCCCCCGTTTTTCTTTTCTATTCATTTGAATTCTGAAGTGTACTGAACTGATTTGACGAGCAAAGTTAAAGTCAATATAAAACCAAAATTTATCAGTGTTTTACCTTTTTCAAAATTGACATTGTATGTGTGTTTCGAAAGTGCTATTTCTAGGGTAACCTATGATCGATTTTAATCAGATCAATAGACAGTACGAAGTTTGTAGTAAACATTATAGTGTTTTGTTGTGTATTTATGGCTTGTCCATGTTAGTACAGAAAGTGAAATTATTAGTTTAGTAGATTTTCTGGTTCTAAAATTCACCATATTATGCAGTGTTATTACGTGTTGTTTTGTATGAACGTACATCAACTTGTACAGGGAAGAAACTCAGTTAATGCCTAATTAGGCTGGCGACCGTATTATTAACAAATTAGTAGCATGAGCTGTGTTGTTTCTTGTCCGTCCTAACGTGTGGTTGCATTCCGGAATTGCTTGACGTATCATTGTTATTACTGAGTGGGTGTACGTCTGATTTGCCTCCATTCAGGTACACGCGGTCAAAATCTATACAAAAATCCTTTCTTTTAAGGTGAAGCCCGTCAACTTACCATAGTACAGGCTTTAAAGAGTATCGTGTGCATTAGCGCAGTGTTACACAGTGTTTGTGTGTGTGTGTGTGTGTGTGTGTGTTTAGGGCGGGTGGGAGGTGGTACTGGAGAGAGACGGAGGACTTGAAGACCCGGCCGGACGGCAGAGACTGTCATAACTGTATCGGGGACGGAGGCGCGCGATGCGTCGTCAGCGGCGCGGTGTCCGGCCTCTGCCAATAAGGGGGCCGTCTGCGGCGCCGGCAGGACACGAGAAGACAAATATCGGCGGCGCGGCCAGCATGCATAATGCATCGGCGGCCTAACTGAAAAACGTGACCTGACCGCAGAGGGGCAGCGCCGCAGCCTGCAGCGCACGGGCCATTTATAACGCGGCCGCTGGCGCCGCTGCTCCTCGCTGACGCACTGCCGCCTCCTGAACATGCGCGCCACGAAGTATCGGAAACGTATACACCTACCGCACGCCAGGCCGCGCCGTGTCCAGCATTAAAAACACAGCGCCGGATGCACTATCGGTCGCCTCTGGGTACGACCAAAAGTCGATCGTGAGGGCTTCTCGTCCTTTCAGGTAGCTTACGGAGAAAGAATACCAGATCGTCGCCGTTACGGTCAAGATGTAGTTCCTCTAGTCGAGGGACTTAGCGCAAGCAGAAATAACAGACGTCCTATTCGTTACTGAACGTGATGAGTGGCCAAAAGACTTCCTGACGCTATTATAATACCAACGCAAGAAAACGCCAAAAATGCCAAAAATTATAATCATCTTGGGTATTAATAATGGTTTGATCTGTTTTTTGGTCGTTTATTACTTTACCACTACCGGTTTCGTGACGTTAATGCCACATCTTCAGGTGACATACACTATGTGATCAAAAATATCCGGACACCTGGCTGAAAATACTTTACAAGTTCGTGGCGCCCTCAGTCGGTAATGCTCGAATTCAGTATGGTGTTGGCGCACCCTTAGCCTTGATGACAGCTTCCACTCTCGCAGGCATACGTTCAATCAGATGCTGGAAGATTTCTTGGGGAATGGCAGCCCATTCTTCACAGACTGCTGCACTGAGGAGAGGAATCGACGTCGGTCGATGAGGCCTGGTACAAAGTAGGCGTTCCAAAACATACGAAAGGTGTTGTATAGGATTCAGGTCAGGACTCAGTGCAAGCCAGTCCATTACAGGGATGTTATTGTCGTGTAACCACTCGGCCAGGCCGTGCATTATGAACAGGTGATCGATCGTGCTGAAAGATGCAATCACCCATCCTCGAATTGCTCTTCAACAGTGGGAAGCAAGAAGGTGCTTAAAACATCAATGTAGGCCTGTGCTGTGATAGTGCCACGCAAAACAACAAGGGGTGCAACAACCCCTCTCCATGAAAAACACACCACCATAATACCACCGTCACCGAATTTTACTGTGGCACTACACACTCTGGCAGATAGCGTTCACCGGGCACTCGCCGTATCCACGCCATGCCATCGGATCGCCACACTGTGTACCGTGATTCGTGACTCCACACAACGTTTATCCACTGTTCAATCGTCCAATGTTTACGCTCCTTACACCAAGCGAGGCCTCTTTTGGCATTTAGCGGCGTGATGTGTAGCTTATCGGAAGCTGCTCGATCATGAAATCCAAGTTTTCTCACCCCCGGCCTAACTGTCATAGTACTTGCAGTGGGTCCCGATGCAGTTTGGAATTCATGTGTGATGGTCTGGATCGACCCTGTTCAACTGTCGGCGGTCTCTGTCAGTCAACAGCCGAGATCGGCCTGTACGCCTTTGTGCTGTACGTGTCCGTTCACGTGTCCGCTTCACTATCACATCGGAAACAGTGAACCGAGTAATGTTTATGAGTGTGGAAATCTCGCATACAGACGTATAACAAAAGTGACACCCCCATTTTGCTCTCTTACGATGTCTATTGACTACTGAGGTCGGTGGTATGGAGTATCTGGCAGCAGGTGGCAGCACAATGCACGTAGTATGAAAAACGTATGTTTTTGGGGGTGTCCAGTTGATTCTGATCACATAGTGTATGATTAAATCATTAAAGCGTAAAAGCTCTGAACCTTTTTTCGCAATATTCGTTATTTGTAAAATACAAAAAACCACTAAAAGATTGTATGTCATGGATTAACGAATGTTGGCGAAAAAGATTCCGAGATTTTCCGCTCTAATGTTTTAATCATATGTCATCTGAAGATGTGGCTTTAACGCCACGAAACTGTTAGTGGTACAGTAATAAACGACCAAAAAACAGCTGAGTCGATTATTAATACCCAATATGAATACTCATAGCTGTGCTTGCCTCACCTACACGGTTGTCTATAGACTATTAGCCTAATACCACGTGCTGCGGAAGCGTTACTGAGAGTGTTTAAGAGGAGAATCTATTACATGAATACATTTCGTCTGTTCTTTCGGACATGTCGAAGAGAACAGACACGACGTATTTATACACCTGATTCACCTCAAAGGGCCTTAATTGTGGATTCACATTTACGTTCGACCTTCGGCGGAATCTAAAATAGGCGGGCATGAAGGACATGAACTGCGGATATGTGGCGTTAGGTGGGAGTGTGGGTTGGCCAGGAGTGCCGAGACAGTCCGCGCATTTGCCATAAACATTATGTCAAGGTACCGCACTGGTTGACCTAACTGACAAGCAAGTAGGGGATCCCAGGATAGAGTACAAGTCCGTTACACATTTTCACTCCACATAACGTCTTGAAGCCGGTGTTATATTAGTTCGTTCCCTTTCCTTTCCTTTCCTCTCTCCGTCTTCCACTTCCAACTTACATAAAAAGGACAATACGTGGCAAAACATACAGATTAATAGATGAAGATCAATATGGTTTTAAAAGAGGATTATGGGATGCTATAGGGTTTCTATCATCAAGAGAAAGGATGTATATCAACAACAGAGGTGTTTACGCTTTTTTTGAAAATCGGTTGCTAGAATACAACGGGAAATTATTTTACAAATTTTAAGTAAGAAGGATGTGGACTCGTGAAAAAGGAGACTAATTAAGAACTGTCACATGGAGCAGAATGACACTGTGCAAATTATAGAAGGGGCGACAAATGAAAGTCTTGTAAGCAGAGGCGTCGGACAATGCTGTTTCTCTTGCACCTTGTTCTATAGAGATCTGAAGGAACTTGTAACGAAATTCTTTCAGAGAAACGTCGGTAAATTCGTCGGTGGGACAAGTATATAGTGTACAAAATTCTCTGTATAGTACTAAAGAAACAAAAACTATGGTCGTTGGTACACAGGAGAAGAAGACAGCGCTAAAATTAAGTCATGACAAAATTGAATTTGAAACACTTAGGAATCTTTACAAGGAAGGAAATGGCATTTGCCCAAGAAATTAAAGCAATAATTCTGACTGCTAATAATCACTTAACAGGAAAGAGAAGCTGCTATATGGGAAACAGTAGACAACAGAGGAAAAGGACATTAAATGATTCATCTGGAGTATGGTTTTATAAATGCAGAAACGCAGAAATTAAGGAAGGAAGAAAAAAAAAAGACTGACTTCTTTGAACTGATAAGATGGACGACTATCGAGAAGGTAAGCTTGACAGAAAAAGAGTGTAGAAATATTAAAAAGCGTTGGTGAAATAAGTAAAGTATCACAGGAGAAGATAAAGTGAAAACAGAACTGGATGGGACACTTTCTATGAATACAGTGTTTACTGACAGATGCTTTAGAGGTGAGGGTAAAACGAAACAGAAAAAGATACCAGTTGATAGATAAAATTGCGAAACGGTTATGTAATGACAAAAAAGAATGGCAGAAGGCAGAGGAAGATGGAGAACCAATATTACGTGGAAATCTGCGTAACGAGCAGAATACTAAAATAAAAATGTTTGGTCGTTGCATTCGTATGCGCTATGTTTTTTGGATCTTGTTAATAAAGGAAATGCATTTTCTATAGGTCAGCAATCATTATGAGCAATTTTGTGAACAAAACCGCCTTGGTCACTTCGTAAATTTCTTTATTACATCTTTTCGGTTACTGCCATAGCCAGATATCTGCCGTTTAGATAGACATTAAGAGTGTCAGGAATTTGTAATGTAACATGAAATCATAAAAGGTAAAAAATTAAAAGGCAATTAAAATTATAGAAACTCACTCAGCACTAACTTAGAACTTGGAAAACAAGTTAACTATCATCTAGGCTTACAAAGTTTTCAAAGCTGCAAGTTTTGGCCGCCAGACGATGCTAGTGTACAGAACGTTACCTCCAAAACTTTATATATCTTATATTTCATTCGTCACCATTTTCCAACTTCTTAAGTGCAAAGCCACAGACAGATACAAAACTTCTAGTTCAAATAACAAAATTAAAAATAATAAGAAAACGCAATTCAAATGACCATAGTTGAATACTTATAAAATTAGCCTCTTCAGATGGCGGCAATTATTGCATGCAGAGTTAATCTATGTTTGACAATTAGTGTTCACTGCATTCATTGCATAATAATATTTATACAAAACCTGCATTAATTATGTTATTAAATACATTTTGGTTTAATATGATATTGTGATTTTATAAGTATTACTTACGGACAGTTTAATTTATGAGAACTAAGTACCTTCATAACTCACGCGACCTCCCTTATTTCCCGAAGCTTGGCAGAAAGAGCCTCAAAGTTACGTCATCAAGTAAAAAGGAAAACTTAATGCCTGCAAAAAATCAAGTGCTCTTGTGAGATTGAAATGTTTTATAAAGAATTGTACACAACCGACGTCCATTGAAAACAAAGTATCTCCATTTAAGGGAAAAAAACTGTTACGTCTATACAGAGGTCGATAACACTGCACGGGAAAATACGGACACCTTTGGCGTAGTATCAGTTGTTGAAATCCTTTGATATCGCCAGCAGTCTATAAGGTGTTAAGATATTAGAGAGGTAGATTTCATATTGTACATACTGTTGTTTTGCATAACATCTACAGGATACATTATTTGAAGGTAAAAGATAACTTACAATGAATTACGTTCGTTGGATGTACAGAGGTGGTTGTTAGAGATTTTCTGTCAACTGCCTTTCGTAACAAAGTCATTGAAGTCAACGAGCACAGAACAACGGTGATTAATTATTATCGAGCATCTCAAATTACTGCAAAGTAAAGTAATTTTTTTAAAGTTAGAAAAACTATTTTTGACGATCTTTGTTATGTAGAGCAGATGTTCATACGAATACATCTTAACATTTTTACTAATTAAGCCATTTTTATGATATGAGTTACGCGTATTCGTTCACGATCCCCAAGTAAATGATTTCCTCCTCTTACGTTACTTAAAAGGCATAATTATTGACTCTGATAGCGAAAACCATGTAAAATGGTTTCAATGACATGTATAACGATTGTGTAATAACTGGTGGACAAAAACGTATGTCTTATTGGTCGTTCAATAGCTTGTGTCTACCTTCAAGCATATTATGACGATGGCCTATCGTGAAATTACCGCGAAAATATATGCGTGTTTCCGTACTCAGTGAGTAAGACTTCCTCAACGTTGCTGCCTTTGCCAACAACTAAACGCGGAACACGATTTCAGACGAAAATAAAGTCCCTTCCGGCAGCTTTACAGTCGGCGGCGAACAACTCCGACCGCTGCCTTTAATCGATAGGCTACGAGCGCCGTGTTAAACGCTGCCGCCTCGCTGAAATTAGACAGAAAGCAAACAGTCAGAGGGAAATAAGTTTCCAGTGGGCACGCTGTTTACGCGGAAGCTCACGGCAGTGGCGGCCATATTTTCTGCTTTGCGGAGAGGCGGCCGCCGGCACTGAAATATGAGGCTCGTAACTCAAAAAGTTTTTCAGCTTTGACTTTGCCGCGAACTTGGCAAATATACAAGTCTCGGCCACATGGCGCTCCAGAGTCGGGAACAGCCATTTGTTCGGCGGATCCCGCCGAAGCCCCCTGTCGGCGTGTCGGCTTGGCTCCACGATTAATACGGGCCGTCCGCGCAGCTGCGCCGCTGCCTACAGGTAGCTTAGGAAGAAACGCATCTCGTTAGCATCTGCACCGACGTGGATATTATCGACATAGTTATCTTTTCTTCGTGTTATAGACACTAGAAACTCCCATTATCTTCCCTTACATGTCCTGCGACTGTTATGTTCTTCTAATGCAAGTAACATTTACGAACTGTTTCGTCATTACCTTTCCATCCTCAATGGGCACGGCCTATATTCGCGCTATATGCGTGAAACCTAATTCAGAATCGTAGACTGGGCCTTTAGTTGCCGAACTGTTAAAGTAGTAAACTTGATGTGACAGATTCGTATCGAAATGAGTTTGAAATCCACAATGGCAAAGTGAGGTAAGTACACTTTACTGACAAAATCATTCCATGCCACATTTTGTTGCTTGATGTCTGTATATTACAGTCCACAACTGCTTTAAGGATAAACAGTGGTCAGTTACATACATATTTACAGTTTCAATGTATATGCACAGGGAAAGAAGGAAGCTAGCCTACCGTCTACTTGGGGAAATGTCGCACTACAGATTGTCGATATTTTTTAGCCAACCTACACTTAGTGAAATAGAAAGATTTTTTTCTCCTCTTCTGTTCTAATCACAATATATACTTTCAGTGTAACTATGTTTATCGTTGTATAGGGAGCAATGTTTCTGTCAGGGTAGTTGAGTCGTTAATCTCTGAGCCGTGGTAAAATTTGCTGCTTTTGAAGAGAGCGCCGCAGCGCGTAGTGTGAAGTAGCCGCCCTCCGTTTCTGGCGGTGGCGCCGCTGTGGCAATCGCAGCTTTGGTGTCTCCCTCTGGTGGGAAAGGGGAAAGGTAGCCTGTTCACGTGTATTTAAGGGGAGTTGGAATGCCGGAAAATGGAAAAAATTCACATTTTCAGTTTTTAACCTTATAACTTAATTTGAAATTTTCTGCTTAAAATGGTGCAAAATTTGTTAAGAAATTCCAATTGGAAGTATTTTTATTTAATTTTTCAAAATTACATGTGCGCCCAGCAAAGTTACCCATCTTGTGATTTGTACACATTTAAATCTTCGCATTTCCGAAAACATTACATATAGAAGGCTGTGGATTTCACTCTTCAGTTGTAGAATCTTTGATCCTTCCATAGGTACCATTGTTTTTACGACTAGCTGTGTTTATTGTTCAGTTTTTGATCTGTGAGTGTTTGTTTTGAGCCTCGAGTTTAGTTTGTCGCTCATTTGGAGTTTGTTATCTGTCTTGTTTTGACTTTCAGTGGTGAGTGCGTAGTTTCTACGATGCCTAGGAGTGCATCATTATTTAAAAAGCGAAAGTTTCGCGGTAATAGATTTACAAATAACGTTTGTTCAAGTGATTCTGCTTCAGCACCTGTTGATGCTGGTGAAAGTTCTGACGTTTGTACAGCTGAGATGTGTGAAGGAGACACGCCCACCAGTGCATCAAAAAAGAAGTTATCAAACTGTGCAAGTGAAATTACAGATGAAGCTTCTAATGAACAATATGTTTTAGTCGACTTTCCTGTTTTTACTGAGTTTATGAAGAAATGTTTGTGTTGTAATCTTTGTGGAGGTTCTTTTGATATGAACATAACAAAATCTATAGGACTTTCCTGCAAAATTGCTATAGTTTGTGCCAGTTGTGAAAATGAGACCTGTTTTTGGAGCTCTAAAACATGCAGTAGCAATTTGTTTGAGAGTAATATCAGGCTAATGTATGCAATGAGAGCAATTGGTAAAGGACATACTGCTGCTCAAACATTTTGTGCCATAATGAATCTTCCACCTCCACCTGCTAAAATTGACAATTACACTGAAGTGATAGGAGATGCTGTTCAGTCTGTAGCAGATTTATCAATGAAAGCTGCTGCCAGTGAAGCAAAATATATAAATGAAGGAAACCCAGATATCCCTGTTGCTTTTGATGGAACCTGGCAGAAAAGGGGTCACACATCCAAAAATGCTGTTGCTACTGTTACTAGTGTGGACAGCGGTAAAGTTTTGGACTATGAAGTGCTCACTAAACATTGTTACCATTGTGCATCTGGTAAGATAGAAGCAGCTCACATATGTAGCAAGAATTATGAAGGTACGAGTGGAGGCATGGAGGCTGCCGCTGCTGTGAAAATGTTTAGCAGATCAGAAAAAGAACGGGGAGTATTTTACACAAAATTCCTTGGAGATGGGGACTCCAAGGCATACAAAAGTGTTACAGAATCCATGCCATATGTCAATAAGACAATAACTAAACTAGAATGTGTCGGTCATGTTCAGAAACGAATGGGCACTCGTCTAAGGAAACTGAAACAGAATCTGAAGGACAAAATTTTGTCAGATGGTAAAACCATTAGAGGTCGCCTGTCAGATAAAATTATAAATGAATTACAACAATACTATGGTATGGCAATAAGAAATAATGCAAATAATTTGCAGGAAATGAGACAAGCTGTATGGGCCACATATTTACATCGATCATCAACTGATGATAATCCTCAACATTTTGCTTGTCCAGATGGTCCTCAGTCATGGTGCAATTATAGAAAATCTCAAGCTACTGGGGATCCTTATCACCATAAAAATTATATTCCATTGGCTGTTATGGAAGTAATTAAACCAATATATAGAGACTTGGGGCATCCTGATCTTCTGCGAAAATGTCTTCATGGTTGTACCCAGAATCAAAACGAGTCGTTCAACAACCTCATTTGGACTCGTGTACCTAAGAATGTATTTGTTGGGATAAAAACATTGAAATGGGGAGTCAGTGATGCTGTTATTTCATTCAATGATGGTCATATGGGTAGGCTAAAGGTCATGGCAAGGCTCGGCATTGCTCCTGGTATCAACACCATCAGAGGTCTTCAGCTTCTGGACAGCGTGCGAGTAAGGAAGGCTCAGTATGCAGCTGAATTTAATACAAAAAAAGCAAGGGCAGCAAGGAGAAGAAAGCTTCTAGGTGAAGAAGAAGAACTAGAAGATGACCCTGATTACTCTGCTGGACACTTTTGATAATAGAATAAAAGGTATTTGTGAATTTTCATAATAAATTACTTTAATCGCATTTTCTGGCATTTGACATTTTTAGTGTTACATGTACCTTTATCTCATAAACCACTCAACCAACAACATTCAAATTTTCAGAAATGCTGCAAAACAGTTCAAAGAGGCCACTGAACTAGAATCATGACAAGAACTGGCTTATTCTCTGAACTAGGGAAGTTTATGTTATACTTTTTCCAATAAAAAATGGCTTAATGGTAAAAAATTCATAAATACTATACCAACAAAAAGAAAACATTGGTTCTAGTTCAGTGGGCTCACAATATATGCTGAAAACCTCTGCCAGAATTTCAAAGTTCTGAAGATAATAGTTCCAAAGAAAAAGGTACACAAAGTTAGCAAATTTAACATTGGCGAGATAGGGCATTCCAACTCCCCTTAAGGGGTGAGTCTGGTCATCTGGTCAGCCGGGTCAGTATGGGGCAGTCAGTGTCTGTCTGTCGTCCAGTGTGCTACTATGTGTTAGGCCGCCAGTTGCTGGAGTTTGTTCAGGCAATGGTCATTGACGGTTGGATCGATCGGTTGGTCGGTCGCGCACTGGGACACAAGATGACTTGTCTGTCTTGAGCGTCGGCGCATGTGAGGTCGCCATGTCAGTCCAGTGGGCCGCGCCGTATAGCGAGGGGTGGTGGCTTTCGCGGCTGACATGAGAGCAAAAGGAGTCAACCCACGACATCGGTCTCGCCGGTGCGAGCTGCGACGCCATGAGACGGGAGATCGGCGCGACTTCCTGCGTCCGTTGAAGCGGATGGCAGCGGACGGTTCGGGAGAGCGGTTTGGGGGTGCTGCGCCAGGTCTTCCCTAGACATCGCAGTTTATTAGAAGTTAAGTGATTCGTGATATGTTGTTTCATTTACTTGTTAAATTCTACTTGTTTCCTTGATCAGTCTCTCGTCATCAGCTTGCTCGTCTGTCTCTCGTCCGCATTTGTTAGGCAGTTAGCGTCTGTCTGTCTGTCGGTCTGCCGTACGTTAATAGCCGCCTCTGTCAGGTTTGTCGGTTTCGGTGTGTTAACGAATTTATTGCTTGAAGTGTAACGGCCGAATTCCTGAAATATGTTTTATCTTGCCTTCATCTTAAGAGGCGGTATATGTGTAATGTAGAGCATGTTTGGCCAACCTTCTATATCTTATGTAAGACTACATTTCATGGGTTTTTATTTAAAAAAATTTATTTTAGTATATAAAGTTGCCACCCTTCCACCATAAGATTTTTTTTTTAATCAAGTTGTACCTTCGGTGGCAAGTTTATCTTTTAATGTTAGTGTTTTGTACCATTTCCATGCCTCCTACGGGATGCATAGTTTATGTGATTGTGTGAGTTGTTAAAATTTTTAGCCCGCATCTCGTGGTCGTGCGGTAGCGTTCTCGCTTCCCACGCCCGGGTTCCCGGGTTCGATTCCCGGCGGGGTTAGGGATTTTCTCTGCCTCGTAATGGCTGGGTGTTGTGTGCTGTCCTTAGGTTAGTTAGGTTTAAGTAGTTCTAAGTTCTAGGGGACTTATGACCACAGCAGTTGAGTCCCATAGTGCTCAGAGCCATTTGAACCATTTGTTAAAATTTTTAGTTTAAAGTAATTTGGTGTGTTGCAGATTTGCACCAGTGTAGTCTTTCAGTGGTTGTTGTGAGCGGTCATGATTACGGCCGTGTCAAAAGGGAGCGGCAAGGTTCTCAGCCCGAAAGCTCATACAGTAAAAAATTTGTTCTTTCTGCCTCTGAATAATTGTAACTTGATATTTAGAGAGTGCTTTCTGATTATAATTTTAAATATGTTAAGAAAAAGGCTTTTAGGAATAAAATTTCCATTTGTTGAAAGAAATTTGATTTGTTTTCATCATTTACCCACTGGCAACTGCTTCCACGCTCACACAGTGTGATTAAATGTGTTAATGTTCTTGATGAAACGCTAGTAAATAAAGTAAATTCTTAAGAAAAAGTTTTGAAAGTAAATTCACGGTTCAGTCTCGTCGTGCAGCACTACACTTTTCTTCTATTTCTTTTCTCCTGCAATATGCTGGAGGAAGACAGTTTAACTATTATGTTCAAATACATACATTTAAAAATCGTACTGAAAACAAAGCACATAGAAAGTTAAGACATACAGACATGATGACCAGGGGGCAGTCGTATGAGAAAGATAAACTTTGCAGCTGCAAGTTGACGTGCTGTGACAGTATTCAAATACCAGAGAGATTTAAACACTTTTGCTACCACGAAGTCCAAGACTACTACTCCTCACTATTGCGTGAGTGATACATTCTCCTCATTATCAAATGAGAAAATTTATTGCTACTTCTGAAACCTTAAATGTTATGGAGTTTACAATAATAAAAAATTAATTTCTTTCCCTGCGTTGTTGACTTTTGAAGACCGAGAATGAATAAAATGTGTTTCTGTACGTATAATTTGGTATTACCTCTTTTGCTCCTGGACAGATTCATTTCACACTAGTTTCCAATTTGATTTCTATTTATTACAATGCTCGTAAAGCAGCTTAAATATGTACAGTTATTCCCATATATATGTATTAATGAAAACAAAGGAAAGCTTCAGCGAAAGATAGTGGCGTTTCAATCATTATGTTAAATTATTGAAATAGTTCCTTTACAAAATTTAATCACTTGCCCCCTTATCCTCACTGGTCGTCATTTCTGTATGTAGAATGTCTCACACGTCAAAAAGTCGTTTAAAATACCTGAGAAGTGTGAACTGCAAGATTAAACTGTAAAGAGGCATATGCGGAACTCTTGGAACTCTGGGCTACACACCTACAACAATATCCAGTTTCCATTTGACGAAAATGCTCAGCTGAGCACAAACAGAGTCAACATTTTCCGTCATCTTCCACATGAGTTTTCTCAGATGTGAAAGAAGTAAGATCGGAATGTTAAATTATTTCATCTGAATAGTGGATTCTTCGCACCGAGTTTTTGTTCTTTAAAGATGATACATTTAGTCGTCCCAAAAAAATGATACTATATACACTCCTGGAAATTGAAATAAGAACACCGTGAATTCATTGTCCCAGGAAGGGGAAAATTTATTGACACATTCCTGGGGTCAGATACATCACATGATCACACTGACAGAACCACAGGCACAGAGACACAGGCAACAGAGCATGCACAATGTCGGCACTAGTACAGTGTATATCCACCTTTCGCAGCAATGCAGGCTGCTATTCTCCCATGGAGACGATAGTAGAGATGCTGGATGTAGTCCTGTGGAATGGCTTGCCATGCCATTTCCACCTGGCGCCTCAGTTGGACCAGCGTTCGTGCTGGACGTGCAGACCGCGTGAGACGACGCTTCATCCAGTCCCAAACATGCTCAATGGGGGACAGATCCGGAGATCTTACTGGCCAGGGTAGTTGACTTACACCTTCTAGAGCACGTTGGGTGGCACGGGATACATGCGAACGTGCATTGTCCTGTTGGAACAGCAAGTTCCCTTGCCGGTCTAGGAATGGTAGAACGATGGGTTCGATGACGGTTTGGATGTACCGTGCACTATTCAGTGTCCCCTCGACGATCACCAGTGGTGTACGGCCAGTGTAGGAGATCGCTCCCCACACCATGATGCCGGGTGTTGGCCCTGTGTGCCTCGGTCGTATGCAGTCCTGATTGTGGCGCTCACCTGCACGGCGCCAAACACGCATACGACCATCATTGGCACCAAGGCAGAAGCGACTCTCATCGCTGAAGACGACACGTCTCCATTCGTCCCTCCATTCACGCCTGTCGCGACACCACTGGAGTCGGGCTGCACGATGTTGGGGCGTGAGCGGAAGACGGCCTAACGGTGTGCGGGACCGTAGCCCAGCTTCATGGAGACGGTTGCGAATGGTCCTCGCCGATACCCCAGGAGCAACAGTGTCCCTAATTTGCTGGGAAGTAGCGGTGCGGTCCCCTGCGGCACTGCGTAAGATCCTACGGTCTTGGCGTGCATCCGTGCGTCGCTGCGGTTCGGTCCCAGGTCGACGGGCACGTCCACTTTCCGCCGACCACTGGCGACAACATCGGTGTACTGTGGAGACCTCACGCCCCACGTGTTGAGCAATTCGGCGGTACGTCCACCCGGCCTCCCGCATGCCCACTATACGCCCTCGCTCAAAGTCCGTCAACTGCACATACGGTTCACGTCCACGCTGTCGCGGCATGCTACCAGTGTTAAAGACTGCGATGGAGCTCCGTATGCCACGGCAAACTGGCTGACACTGACGGCGGCGGTGCACAAATGCTGCGCAGCTAGCGCCATTCGACGGCCAACACCGCGGTTCCTGGTGTGTCCGCTGTGCCGTGCGTGTGATCATTGCTTGTACAGCCCTCTCGCAGTGTCCGGAGCAAGTATGGTGGGTCTGACACACCGGTGTCAATGTGTTCTTTTTTCCATTTCCAGGAGTGTAATTATGGGTGCAACTGTAATAAATGTGACTGTAACTATAAACACAATGCTGCTTAGATGTAATGCCTAAGTTCAATTTCAGTAAATAATAGCTAATTTTTTTTCTCTTGATGTTGAATATTCAGCGGTCTTGAAGTTTTCGTATCAGCAGTGTGGTAGAACGACCGTTGATATCATGTATGAATTTGCGATAGCGCTACAAAAACATGTGACACAATGGTTAACCGAGTGGACTCGAATTTGGAGGATCCTAGTCTGAACATCCAGACCTAGTTTTTCCGTGGTTTCACTACATCACTTAAGGCAAATGTCGGAATGGTTCCTTTCAAAGTGCACGGCCGATTTCCTTCCGCATCTACCACTATTCCGAGCTTGTGCTCCTCATTGTGGACGGAACATTAAATTCTAATCTCCCTTCCTTCCTTTCACGAAACCAGCTTCCTCTGCTGTTACCAGATTCAAGTGCGTTCATCTTAATCATTGAAAATTTTTTAAGCTGAATAAAATACTTTTACCGCACAAACAGTTACCTGAACATACAAGCAATGCTTTTTACTCGAACACTAATTTTCCCAGAGCTTGTATTGACACATAATGTATCTTCTGAATTACAGCAGTCGGTATCGAAAAATCTCATGCCATCTTTGCCAGTTTATACATACTTCTACGTTATTTGAGGAACACATATTTTCCATTTTATAATATTTTATTTGGTGCTTTTCAGGTAGGAAACGTAACAATTTAAATAATGGGGTGACTGAATTTTAATAGTAAAATGAAACCTTCATTGTCTGATATATGCACTCAAAAAAAAAAAAGAAAGTCTTTCAACGTCGTAATCATTGCATATAGAAATCCGACTTACGTTGCTCCCTTCAAGTAAAAATTTTAATAACTTCTTTGATCGACGCTCCGGTTATTACATTTCCAATGAACACAGTGTACCCGTCTTGTGTGGCGAATAATTTACAGCTGGAATCTGATTTTAAATATAGCGCCATGAATTTATTATAAATCTGGCGTGGAGTAAGAGAAATTATAGGATGACGAGTCTCAAAATTGAAACAAAACTCATTCAACAACAACTGACTGAAATTAGGATATTTGACGATCGTGTCGATTTCATAAATCACATTTTCCGATCAGATTCTACACATGATGATGGTTAAACAATTATTTCTGTGAGAAATTGTGTTGTCTAACGACTCCCTTCTTTTTTTACACCTGTTCCTCGAGAAAATAAACAGGGGAAATTTAAATAAGTGTCATCATCAAATTGTCTGGATGCAGTTGGAACTATGTGTTACATGTGTGACCCTTACTCTGGTTTATTAAACGCAGTGCACACTTACTGCACTCCTGTCCAGGAGAATCTGAGGTTCAGGTACGCAAGCACACTCTTTTAGAATGTCGCAGTTCCACTGAATCATTTTAAGTGTACCTTCAGATGGTTCTCTCCCTTGTGATCGCACTGTCTACTAAAAGGTTCAGGTACGCAAGAACACTGTTTTAGAATGTCGCAGTTCCACTGAATCATTTTAAGTGTACCTTCAGATGGTTCTCTCCCTTGTGATCGCACTGTCTACTAAAGTATTGTTTCGAAAATAGTGAACCACTACGAATGAGGTAGAAGGTTTAATAAATCTAACAAACGTCAAATCTAAACCGTCTGCTACAGCTGTCGCCTATGATACAATCAAAGAAAATTGGAAGTTGTGAAATTTTAACATAAATGTGAGATAAACTGTATTATTACTCACAAGCATACTTATTCAAATTTCGATTAAGCCATACATTGTACTTTAGGTTAAGAAACAAAGAAAACCGCTTTTTTGTTCTACTAATGTTTGTTCATTTCAAACTGGTTTACGGATGATAAGCCATTGTTAAAAAACAACTGACTAGAGACAGTGCTTCCTGACGATGGACTAATACAAAAAAAAAGGTTTGAAAAAAATGTAACAGAAAAATCCGTAAGTATCATAAAATTTTTCCATATAAATTTTTGGATTTTCTTCCTCCAGAAGTCCATTTTCTCTTCCGACCTCGTGTGCCTGAGACACTTTTTCGCATACTCTGCTGTTTACTCACGAAAGAGAGGATCTTTCTATGAGGCACCTCAAAGCGAAACTGATCTTTCTTACTGTACGTTGCTGTGGACGCTACAGTCAAAGTAGATATTCCGGTTTTCTCTATATGTGGACCGTAATGGCTGGGCTCAGTACGCATTACGTTGGCCGCACGGAGGCAAGGGCTAGGGGATGGAAAAACGATATGGTCCACTAATTAAGCCTCACTGCGGAAGTAGATAAGGCGATTATATCCCGCACAGGAGTGACCAGGGAGAAAAGACTGGCGACGCCGAAGCCATATTTGTGCAAAATCCTCGCGTTAGGGGGACGCGGAAACAAAAGGCGCTCGCCAGAAAGCCATCCAAGCTGAGCGCGCACCGCATGTTGCCTACCCCACAGGGGCCTGCTGCTCCGCTGCGAGGAGTAAGAGGACGCAGCGGGTAGCTCGCCTCCGAGAACCCGCCTCGTCAATGCCACCCAGCGACAGCACAAAGCCGGAGCCCGCCAGAAAGAGAATACGTGAATGAGTCGGCGCGATACCGCCTCGTTAAAGCTGGCTTCACTGACCTGGCGGCGGAGCAGCCCACCCACAGAGGATTCGTCTGCGCATCCTTCAAAAGGGATGCTGAGTGCTAGGACGGCGAACTGAGCCGTATTTCGCTTCACTTTGCCTTTCCTGTAACCGAGGTTTCTCTAGCAGAGAATGACTGAATACCGTCGGTGTTTTCAAGCGCTTTGATTCCGTAGTATTGTATTTGCTCGGCGGCTGTCGGAGGTCTGACAGTTTAATAAGAGACTTTTTTTGTAAGCTTTGCATCTGATGAATCAATCCTTCGTAAGTGGCCTGATATATCTTGATACCACAGCATCTTTTCAATGTGAGGAGCGGATTGTCGTGTATGCGATTTGTTCTGATCGCTTTAGGACTAGGAGAACGTTTCTCGACGACATTGGTACTAGTGATATTTTTATTTCTAATGTATGTAACAAATGTGTAATGAAATTTGGGGGGAAACTTGATCACCAGCTTGTTTACGAACGTGAAGAAACCAACGATACGTGAGTTTTGTTCAAATATACGAGGGCAAGTGACATCCTTCTCACTTACCAAATAATAGTACAAATATACAATGATCTCATTTTTCAAATTATTCACCCTTTTTTGTAATATTCTTGGGCCTCAGCATAAAAGTAAGCTACGCATTCACCGCTTCCTTCACCTCTCGATCGGAGGTGAATCGACGGCCTCTTACTCAATCTTTAAGTGGACCAAACAAATGGAAACCCGACGCGGAGACCAGATGTGTTTGTAGGCTGCTCAAACACTTTGAGATTCATACTCTGAACAGTGTGAGTGCTGCAATCTGTGATATGCGGACGCACTTTGTAATAGAAAGAGCGCCATTTGACAACAGATCTTGGCATTTGTTTCCGATTACAAGCTTAAACTCATTACAAAGTTCTGTAACGTTGAAGATTTAGTTTGACCTGTTTTATTTGGTCCTTTCACGTCCCAATAGAACTGTGAGCATCGCTTTTCCTGTAGAAGGTCGATTCTTGAATTTATTTTTGGCTGGAGATCCGGTTGTTATCATTCTGATCTCTGTGGTCTGCTCTGTGGTTCAAAGTGATGAATTCTATTTTATCTCCAATGGTGATGCTTTTCCGAAACATTTCATTAAGATGACGGTTCACTAGGTACTGGAAGATTCTCACACGATTGTGCCCAAACACTTCATTGACTTGTTTTCGGACGCTTCTTAACCGACTAAGAATCCTGTTACGGGTGATTCCTTAGGCAGAACCGTGACTGATGCACATTTGGACTGCCTCTTCACTGAACCAATGCCATCTCATTTATTACACAAAATCAGGTCACAGATTTGATCAGTATTAGGTTCAACTGTGAGTGGACCTCCTGCCCTTATCCCATTCTTCACACCTGATGAGCAGTTTTTGAATTTTTCAGTCATATGGTAAGCTGTTCTTTGTGGTTACACATTGTCCCTGTATTGTGTTGAAGATCTTCTATGTATTGCATCTCCTAGTACATCTTCAGGCCACAACATACGGATTACAAAAGGCTGTTGTATACTGTTGCGAATCTACAGAGGCGCAGCAATTTCTGCTTTGCACGACCGTGAGGCACTCTGATATGACAATGCTGAAATATGGCACATGCGAGGGTAAATGTTCCATCTAGCAGCAGATCATTACAACGAACATGCAAATACTTACTGATCTGCCCTCGCGTAGACTGGACTACAATGTAACCGTCAAATATATTCCTTTAGAGAGTTTTCACTTAATGTTTGTAATAGTTCGTACATGGACTGCGCTTTCATTTTAAGTATTTACAAAAAAGTATATTTTAAACGAAGCCACTCATCTGTTGTAGACGGTGCAAGTGGAGTACTTCTGAAAAAGGGAGAAACGACAGAGTAAGTTATGGACAGTTGATGATAAAATGCTTGTGGAATAGTGGACAGTGTAGAGAAATTCCTTGATATATTTTGTTCTTGAAGCTGAATACTGGAACGATGGGTGCCGAGTAGGTGAATGTTAACCAAATACAATTGCAGAAACAAAAATCTCACAAGTATATGAACTATTTTGAAATAAGTCCAGTATAGATGAAGCACAATCCACAACTACACAGAAAAGAAACGAAACCGTAGAATACTACACGAGAGGTAATAATTAACTAAATGAATGGATACACAATGAAATAATTGCCGCCAACTTTAATCAGGACAAAGCACCTGCCTACTAACTTGACTTTGCAATAGGGAAATTGAAAGATCTGAGGTAAATACTGTAGGAGAATCCACATTATTAACGGATTCTGTAATCCATGTCATCCACATATTCACATATGTAAATAAATTTGGGTCTGGAAGGAGTTATAATAGCATATGTGGACAGGTATATTCCATTCCTCCCAGAATCTGATACGACGAATGGAATATACTAATGGAGAAACGTTGGTCAAAACGTAAAAGAAACTACACAAAAAAAGAAATTCAAATCTGATGTAATAAACTAAATTATAGCGAAAATGGTTGAAATGCATTCCAATACCACTATTTTTGAACCGAAATCTGAAAGTGACCTATACTGATATTTTAGTAATCCTCTTCAAACTTGAAAACCTCCTGTAGTAATATATAATGTTAGTAAATCCTATGATTGTTATAACTTCAATAAGAAACTGTAATATAAATAAAATTACAAACATTATGCGGACTTAAGATGCTTTATTTTTAGCTAGTCAATAAATCTCTGTTCCTCCCACTCTTTTCTCTCACACCTGCACAAAAAAAGAAAAAAAAGGCGATTCAAGATGTTCATCAGACTAAACCTCGCTTGTGATAAATGTGGCTTTTGTCTCTGTTTACAGATGGAATTTTTCTTTCTGGACACCACATCATCATCTTATTATAGAGGGTAGAATGTGTAGTAGGCCTTCTTTGATCCGTTTAAACGGTATTGTGCAGGAACGGAACTGTGTAACAAATCAAACATCGAATCAGACACATGTCTACGAAAGGCAGAGGGCTGGAGTGAAGCATCACATACAGTTTAAACCTCTCGCAGATCAATAATTTCAACTGCACCTTTTGACACACGTAAACAGAAATACTGCTTATTATACTTCACACCAAGGATAAGGGATGGGTAACATAAATATTCAAATAAGAAGCCTTGTGGTCAGCAGTGATTGCTTTAAACCCGACTGTCCAGACTTGTTAAACACTGCGTTGCCTATGTGGAACATAATAAAATAAAGCAAAATAAACAACTATACCTATAATAATCACTCAGAACACTCGAAGGTAACAGTGTAATTTCCTGTTAAAAATTAATTTTAACTGAAGTTTGCGACATTGTAGCATTTTATTACTATTAACAAAAATCAAACAGCTGTATAAATCATATGGTACTACCATACTATTCGTCGAAACACTAATTAGTTTCACTAAAATTCTCGTTGAATACCGAATTACGCAGTCTATAACAATACATGTACTTCATTACAGTGTGTTAATCACTTCATTTAATGACAATCATGATGGTCTAATATCCTAACAAAGATAAAAGTGGAAAACACACCACCGAATGTCCTAACAAAGATAAAAATGGAATAATGGAAAACACACGAAGTGCATGTATACCCCTTCCTTTCTCAAGATGATGGTAATTAACAATACTGTTTCAGGCAACAGAAATTGCCTCACTGAAAGATACTGATTCAGTAAAAAAAAAAAAAAGGGGGGGGGGGGCAAATTTATCTGATTTCTGTATAATATTAACCAGCGGTATATTAATATACATTATTAACGTTGATTTCTATATTGAAAAACAACCATCATTAGATGAATGCTTTCTGATAAATCCGTCAATTTTACACAACTACTGGAGGTGACAGTATGGAGCTACCGCATAGTCTCAAGTGCTGTAGTTTCCCACAGAAGGTCTTAAATGAAACAAGAGGTAATCATCAGTTGAATGCTTTCTGTAAAATCTGTAGACCGCGATGTGCTTTACTGACTGTGAGGAAAATACTATTGGCTGTTATATAGAATTACGGAAAAATTTCAAATGCTGTGGATCCACTAGTTGTTGTTTTAGTTGTGACTGTTGTTCCAGTCTGTCTGAAGACAGTTTTTATTCATCTTCACACGACAGTCTATCCTAATACGTCTTAGCTCCAAATAACTACAGGAAGCGACATTCATTTGAATCTAATTACGGCATTCATACAGATATCTCTATACATAATTTATGGCCCCCTCCATCCTACGTTTCCTTCTGTTACAGGACTGACTATTCCTTCACTCTTCAGCATGTGTTGCATCAACCGATTCCTTCTTTTAGTGATTTTGTGCCATAAATTACGTTCTTTCCCAAATCGGTTCAGTATCTCTTAAGATTATTAGTTACTCCTTTTACCCATGTAATCCAGTATTCTTCTGTAACACCACATTTTAAAAGTGTTTATGCTATCCTTATCTTTCCTGCCTATTGTGCACGTTTCCCTTATGTACAACGTTACACTCATTACAAATACGTTCAGAAAAAGCTTACAAACAATTTCATTTATATTAAATGTTGAATAAAATTCAGATATAATTTTCTAGTCATATCCAGTATGTATTTTACATTCTCTCTGTTGCGAGCACTATCGGTTAATTTGCTACCAAAATTGTAAAACTCAGTGACTACTTTTAGTTGCTCACTTCCTAACATAATTCAGTCAGCATTGCCTGTTTCAATCTGACTACATTCCATTACCGTTGTTTTACTTTTCAAAGCACTATTAATGCCGCTGAACTGCTCTTCCAAATCCTTTGCTGTCTATGACAGCAATACGTCAGCCGAAAACTTTGACTTTTTTATTTATTCTCTCTCAACTTTTATTTCCTTTCTAAATTTCTGCTTTATTTCCTTTCTCCTTGCTCATTGTATAGATTGAATAACGCCGAAGACAGGCTGCAAACCTATCTCACACCCATCTAAACCAAATTTCACGTCTTTCGATTCTTATGACAGCATTCTGGCTTTGTACAAACTGGAAATAACCATTCGCTTACTATTTTCCACAAAGCTACGTTCAGAATTTCGAATGGTATATTCCAGTCATCATTGTAAGAACTTCCTCTAAATCAACATATGCTATAAACTTCCTCTAAGAAGTCGTAGGGTGGGTATTGATTATAGTTCCCTTCATTTATTCAGAGCCAAACCAGTAGATAAGAAGTTACTCGTTTTTGCAGACCTATGTTGTTTCAATTTAATTCAAATCTCAAACCAAAATATGGAATATCAACTGCGGAGGTATCAGCATTTTGAACCATTCCTAAAACAATTTTCCACGCTATAGTAGGAAGACAAGATAGGGAAGTACACTGAACTTTTGGGAACAAAGCATAGAAGATGCGAAGGTAATGCACGTAAATACGATATGGGTGCTAGAAAAATTCGTAGTTTCGTTTAAATTCCATGATTTCTTAACAGCATAGGTCCCAGTAGACTCGCTAATAGAAAAAAACATGCACGTATTTTCTCGCATATATTGGAAATTGGGTTGGTCATACATGCATAATTACTCGTAGATTATTCCATACACAGGAATGTGTCAAAACATTCTTTATTTAGCTACACATTACATAACTAAAAATGGAGGCAGACGCCGGATCAGTGGGGACGAGGAAATTCATCTGTGTAATACACCTACCTTCAATGTGCATTATTTAATCTCATTTACATGCTAGAGAGTTATTTTACGTTACACTGAATAATTTAATGGATCTCCATCCGGGCTTTAATATTGTCGCTTCCGCCACGCTGCCCAGCTCCACAGGGAGGGTACAGTCAAATCTAGATCCCTGCGAAGGGCGTGGGCCGCCTTTGCCCCTGGTGCGTACCTGAAAGCGCAGATAATTTACGCGTTTCTTATTAATTTATTTTCAGAATAACGATTCTCTACTTCGAAGTATGTCTACTGCGTGTTTCTGACAGCGCATGAAGAACTGTCCACAACAACATCATAGTCATCTACATTTATTTCGTTTTATATTAATTATATTATTAATCGACAGCTACAACTACAATCCGTAATATATAGTCATTACATCTACGTCTACATCTATACTCGTGAAGCCACCCTGGTGTCCAGGAAGAATGATTGTTGGCAATCCCCGGTGCCAGCTCGAATCTCTCTGGTTTTGCCTTCATGGTCTTCTCACGAAATATACATAGAATGAAGTTAAATATTGGTTGATCCTTCTAGGAACGCAAATTTAACAGTACACCACACCATGAAGTACAACGCCTCTCTTGCAGCGTCTGCCACTGCTGTTCGATTAAAATCACCGTAACGCTTTCGCGCTTGCTAAATGAACCTGTCACAAAATGCGCTGCTCTTGTATGGATCATCTCCGTGTCATCTATCAAACCTTATTGTAAGTGTCGAAGATTAACCAAGCAATATTCATGTATGCGGCGACTAAGGGCTCTGTGAATTATCTTCCTCGTGAGTGTTCCACACTTCATCCAATGAATCAAACCTTGCATTTGTCTTTCTTGTGATTTCCTTTATGTGATGGTTCCATTTTAAATATCTCTGTACGCGTAACCCTAGAAATTTAGTGGACTTGACCGCTCTTTCCGTTTACTTACGCACAGTTCATTACATTTGTTTACGTTCAGAGTGAACTGCCAACACCTCCCAAAGCTCCTACCCTCTACAGGTCCCTCTGAATTTCACTACAGTTTTCTAACGTTGTGACTTCTCCAAATAAAACAATGTTACCCGTAAACAGCTTCAGGGGGCTTCCGAAATTAGAGACACTATACACACAGTTTTAAATGCGAATGACTTGAGAGCCATGGGTTTGGTCAACAATGCGTCTAGTAAAGAAATAATGATAATCACAACAGTGACAGTTACACGCATTGGATTTTGTGATGGCTGTGCCACTTCCCCGTGAGACTGTCAGAAGCTGAGTTTCCAATTTTCTGCTAGACATTTCTTCACGAGGTGCTGAGGGTGATGATCTCGTATAAGCTCACTGCCTAGGTTCCAAACCGAGTATGTGATTTTGTTGGTAGTGTCGAACAAATCTTATAACACGCATTTGGTTTGTGATAACGCCCCTTTTCATTTATTATTTGATTCTTGCTTTGTGTTCCGTAAATTCAGTAGTGAGAGAGAACCTTCAGGTTTTTGGAATAAGCTGCACACTAACAGGCAGAAGTAACTGCTGCCGGGACACACCAAATTTTGATTAGAGCTAATCTACTCAAACTCATAATTATGATGTTGACTTCGTAAATGTAAATTACAAACAAGCCGCTACTTTTTTAAAAAAGTGGGTTTGATCCTGCTATATAACTCAATGGCTGCTGTCATCTAATACTTCAAAGAAAGTATTTATAAACTCTATGCTAGAAAGGTCAGTATCTCTCTCCTACACCTATCAGAAGTAGGCAGAATTTACGTTCTTGAGTGAAAGACTTCTGATAAATTCTACAACGAAAGATTAATGACATATACTCTTACATCGTTTTCTGAATATACGGGGACTTTCAATTTTCTAACTTTAGCACTAGACTATAAAATTTCTACTCTTAGTGTTGTTGCTGCGAATTACTGAGCTCATCTTAAATTCAGTTATGTTGTTTCTCACTAGAAGGATGAGGGAGTGTACTTGTTAATGTGTAAGTTTAAGGATCCCCAGGTCACTGACGAGGTTTCCGTATAATATTCGGTTATCAGATTCTAGCAACGTTATTACTAGACGCTTCTGTTACATAAATACTTTTTTGCCTTGGAGGAAGGCCCTCCGGAAGGCTAGGCTAGGCTATAGGACAGAACTGTGTGAAATTTTACAAACTATGATAACAGCCATATCCATAAGTCACCTCTAAACGGAGGATATCTAAATGCACGGTGTTTGTTTATCCTAACAAGATGCCAGTGCCATCTCAGTCTTCGTTGCTTTTTCTGTCTTTTACGTGTCTAGCCACATCTAAGGAAAGAAAGGTTATAAATATGAAAATTTTTGTTATCTTATTTTTATTCGGAATTTCACATTATAACTATAACAAAGGATATAAGACGATTTTCGGCTGCATTAAGAGCAACAATGGCGCAACGGCTGAGACCAGTTTCATATAATGAGAAGACAGCATCTTTAAAGACACTCAAGAGCACTCTCTTGAGCTTTCGCGTTTCCATTTTATACCATTTTACTTGGCTCAAGATTAAACTACATGTTTACAAGTTTTTCCTTCCGAAAGACTTCTATTTGAAAGGGAACGTTATCGTTGACTGCGAACATTGGTTGGTTCTTCGAAGCGAAATACGTGAAGTAAAGAATATTCGTGGACTACAAGAGGACGTGTAATACTTGTTGTCCGGTTCTGCATATGAAAAGCTGACGTCGGGAATCACTTAGACAATATATAAGCTCTGAGGTAGGAGGACAACATATGATGCGGCACTATATCTGATGTTGTTGTCGCTTTCATATTACAGCACAAATTCACAACAGACAAACAATTTAAATCGTGTATTAGTTATGAATTGCTTAGGCTGACACTTACACGGCCTTTACTGTTACAAGTCGGGGGATGTTTGCTTCAGGAAAAATTTTCCTTCATAGAGAAATAGACGCGCTACGGTCGCAGGTTCGAATCCTGCCTCGGGCATGGATGTTTGTGATGTCCTTAGGTTAGTTAGGTTTAAGAAGTTGTAAGTTCTATGGGACTGATGAGCTCAGCAATTAAGTCCCATAGTGCTCAGAGCCATTTGAACCATTTAGACCGTGTGAGAAGAAATATGGCTTTACTGTAACAATGAACTGTTTAAGCAGAAGTATAAATGGACAATACAGCTTTCCTGCTTAACAGATAGCTCGTGTTGGTGAATGTCACATTATTATTTAAGCTGTCTTCTGTGGAATACATGATTACACTGCACTGTACTCTTATGAAGCAGGACTTTCTACAGTTTCATTGTAGGACTGTATCGAAATTTTGCGTTCTGGCGCGTAATATAGGACCTGCAGACGAAGCTGAGTTCTACATTGTACAGCAGACGTCCAGTAAACCTACCTCTACTGCCCTATACATGAAACATATTGTACATCGGTTCCCTGTTTTTGCGACGTACCCCATTTATTACGCGTGTAATTAATTGCTGTGTCTGTGGTTCGATGATTTGTCTGGTTTCAATTATCGTTTTTATTTGTTTTGTTACTTTTATTGTTACCTGCATTTCCATTTCCCACTAGCAGCCTGTAACATAATCTATGTCCACGTAGTTCTCTAGCCCTCAAATTTTGTTCCTATATATATTTCGTTTGCTCTGAACTTGCTGGTCCTTATTTCTGATACGTTGTTTCATCCCATAAACTTCCTCAAGGCTTCATATGTGTGTCTCTGCTGACCACATAAAGACACGAATCAGCATTTCTTATATCACAACGGCTAGAATTTTTAAGTTTATCTTTCATCTGAAGTGTCTCAAACGGCTATGTATATTGTCTGAAAACAGCAACAGAAGTGAGTTTGTTTACGTAGCGAAGTTTTACTGAACACAACATTCGAACAAGGTAGAATGGGACACAGATTGGTCGTAATGCAGTGTGTGGCAAATAAAAGTGGCCCGGAGAACAGAGTTCCAGGGTACAAAGAAAGGAAATGAAATACCGTACTAACCTGATTATAGCAGACGTTGTAAGTGACCACCATTCAACTTTTGGCACTTTTGAGTTTTGGCCAGCGAGCTGCGGAAGTCGAATCGACGCTGGACTGCTGGAATTGCTGCAATCTCGTCCTAAATGTACTGCCGCAGTTTTTGAAGACTATGAGGGTTGTTGCGATAAATCTTAGATTTGAGAGCTGCCCACAAAAAGTAATCGCACACTGCCAGATAAGGTGAGCTGCATGGCCAGCTAGGGCCACGCCCAGACTGACTGACACTGCTAACGGTTCTATCACGCGTTAAGATTATGTAAATGTGCTCCAGTGTTCGGCCAGCTGTATCGGCAGTTTCTCCATCATGTTGCAAGTAACTGTAGGTCTTTCCCTCCTCCGTTAATGCTGCCACAAATTCAAGTCCAATAGTATTCACTCGTCCAGGCCACTTCCATTTGCTCCACACCCTACTAGGGAACTATTTTTCGTGGCGTGTTGGTGTGTAGAATTGTTTGGCTTTGTAGTATTCTTCTCGCTACAACAAATTTAGAAACAGCGTTCAAGTCAGTGGCAAAAGAGAAGTAGTTTACGACAAAACATAAACGAGAATGACGCCGAAAATTACTCTCTGTGGCTGATTGGTGGAGTGCCGTAATAGTGATCCTGAGTTCTCCGATTGGATTGTTGTTCAGTTCTAGGATTTTTACGTGTCACCTTTCATTTTATTTCTTATAGTAATGTTTTTTGAACTGAAAAATGTCGAGTTGCGCCATTGTTCGGTGTCATAGAGCAGAAGAGCTATGGAGTGAACGTAGCTAACTGCGCATTCGCTAACATGAAACTGAAATTGTCACATGACCAACCTAAAACACTGTTACCATTTTGAAATAAGAGCGAAATTTAATATTATACCTATTTGCCCTGTTTCTTCAACTTTGTTCATTAGTAACAAGAAATGTAAATAATCGTTCTTGCTGCGGATGCGAACCGAAATGAGGCGTTCTTTCTAGTAGGTAAGTAGGGCAATAAAAGGTCAAATTCCTATCATCATACCAGAGTGAAATTGTTTTATGGTACTGTATGACCAGCTCCCCCTCCCCCCCCCCCACTACCTTCCGCCGTCCCATGAACCATGGGCTTTGCCGTTGGTAATGGAGGTTTGCGTGCCTAATACAGATAGCTGTAACGTAGGCGCAACCACAACGGAGGGGTATCTGTTGAGAAGCCGGACACACGTATGGTTCCTGAAGAGGGTCAGCCGCCTTCGCAGTAGTTTCAGGGGCAACAGTCTGGATGATTGATTGAACTGGCGTTGTAACACCAACCAAAAGAGCATTCCTGTGCTGGTACTGCGGACGGCTGAGTGCAAGGGGAAACTATACCCGTAATTTTTCCCAAGAGCATGAAGCTTTATGGTTAAATGACGATGGCGTCCTCTTGGGTAAAATATTCCGGAAATAAAATAGTCCACCATTCGGATCTCCCAGTGGGGGCTACTCAGGAGGACGTCGTTATCAGGAGAAAAATAGCTGACGTTCTAGGGAATATCAGATCGCTTAATAGGGCAGGTAGGTTAGATCATTTAAAAAGGGAAATGGGTACGTTAAAGTTAGATATAGTGGGAATTAGTGAAATCTGACAGCAGGAGGAACAGGAATTCTGGTGAGGTGAATACAGGGCTGTAAATACAGAGTCAAATAGGGGTAATGCAATAGTAAGTTTAACAATGAATAAAAAATAGGAACGCGCATAAGCTAGTACGAACAGCATACCGAGCTCATTACTGTGGCCAATATTGACACGAAGCCCACGGCTACGACAGTAGTACGAGTTTATATGGCAGCTAAAGTGCGCGTCATTTATGTTGGCGGCCGAGTTTAGGTTCGTTCTGCGCATCTGACGTCACAAAACACAGTCAGCCAATGAACAGAGAACGACGTTGCCAGATTTCGACTGCAGTGCAGAGCATGGATGAGTGTCTTCAGTTTTAGAAATGTTCAGTTATAAATATAGTAATAGAACAAAAGCAATGTATTGATAGCAGACTTTCTTTTATAGAAAGTTTGGAAAAAGTATTCTTTATACCAATTGCTTCATATTCTATTAATTAATTAAACCAAACAAGCAATAAGACTCCTAATTCAGGCGATAGCAAGGAAAGGTGTTTGTATTAATCTCACGAACCGCTTTTTCGCAATAAAGAACAGCGGTAATTGTTTATTTCCTATTGCACTTCGACGAAGCGTGAGTAATTCATAGTCATACCAATAGTGTGTGTCAATATTTTGCGTGATGTATTAGAGTCCTCATGGCGTTCAGTAGTTACACGAGCTGCGTTAGCGTAACGGTTAAGGTGTTGGGCTTGTATGTGAAAGGTTATGAGTTCAAACAAAAAATGCAATCTGGTGGATACACTCAGCCACAGATTCACCTGTGGTGGCAATGTGCATAACTGGAATTGGATCAGGCAACAAATCGCCTTTCTCACCAGATCCTCTACGCAATATATAACGCCGTCGCTCCTCCTGAGACCGGACATGACATACTTTCCGAAATTAAAAACCAACGCCATTAGCTGGTTAATGGGAAAATATGTTAGTTATGTCATCCACACACTTGGGTCGGACAACGAGATAGAATTCCGCGTTTACATGAAGTGTGAATATGCAAAAATCAGCACGTATCGCAACCACAAGAAGCACTATGGCAACATGCTGAAGATCATTTTTGAAAGAATGGGAGTTGGTTAAATATGTGAAACCATTACAACACCTTGAACGAGAACGAACAGAAGAAAAATAAGTCACTTGGTTCCTTATTATTATTTACTTTAACCTTGCTTCCGGAACTTTTTCGTTTTTTTTTGTATTTTTTGTTTTTTTTTGTGTTATTGTATGTGTTTAATTGGATTGTATTTAAACTGGTTCATAGTCAAGAAAACTGGTATTAAATATGCTATTATTTTTTATTCAGTGGACAGTTTACAAATTAAACAGTGAATTCAACTTTAAAGACAAACCCACTGATTGAGTGACAATAGTTTGCACCTAGAATAATCTCAGTTATCTTGAGCAAAGTTATACTGTAACCACTTTTAAAGTTTGTTTTACCATTATTACTGTATTAGACATATTTAGCATATAAATAGTTTAAAACTGGTTCTTTTTTTAATGTTGCAAATGGTTTAATCATTAATTGTACTGTTGAATACTTGAAATGTATGTTTTAGTAAAATACAATAAAAAAAAAAAAAAAAAAAAAAAAAAAAAAAAAAAAAAAACCTTGTGCTGTGCTTAATATTTTCATTATTTAAAAACAATATCGAAGTGCCTTACTTCACGAATTATATTCGTTTGAATGCAATTTTTTGAAATTTCTAGTGCTTTGTCTCTTCATTAACCCTTTCGCTGCTGCAGACTCGTGCTCGCCGCATTCCGCGCTGTGCGCGATTTTGTCATCACTGCACTGCTCGCCTGTGCAGACACATGGTGTTCCCACTGCTTTGACACACTTATCATTCGATTCTACAAAAACTATTTGGCCCAAAAATTTGATTTTTACACGTCTTCTTGACTGATACCTTCCCCCCATAAATGACTTAATTTTGTTTCGATGTTCAACGCAGTTATTATGCAGCATTAAATGTAGTAAACCATTGCACGAAATTTTGAAGAGTTTGCAGAGGTAGAAGTCCATAGCGTATACTTTCCGTGTGGTCGATTTTAGTTGCCACAATGTTGAGAATGAAATGTGGACAAGGTACCTAAATTTCATATAAAATTTACTGTATAACAATATGTCATTTAATTTAAGTACCACAAAGGTGTCGTATGTAATATTGAAAAATATTCCGTCTTTCGCGACTGTAATAAAAATTTTATTTACACCGGACGCGTTTGGGTTTATTTTAAAGCACTTCAGTGAAAGGTATGGCACATACACAATGGTACTCATGTTTTCTTTCTTGTTTTTGTTCCAAAGTCGCAGGTTTACCAATGGTACTGAAATATATTCCTCTTCTGCAACTGTAATAAGCGACTTATTTAGACCAGACGCGTTTCTCTCTTTTGAAGCATCTTCAGTGGACAGTATTTTGTCTCCTCCATTGCCAAGTCACCTTTCGTAGTTTTGTGCTGCGGTAACACAATATTCAACGTTTATGTTGGCTGATCAGTGTTTTAGCAAATAAATGATGTTTGTGTGTGCCACACACAAAAATTATATTTGACATAGCTCAGAGCACTTCACTGATAGACGGTATATTCAAGTCCTAATGTTTTTGTAAGTCCACAGTTTTGTTTAATGTATTTTGTCTACTTCCTTTTGATTGATTGAAGTGCTTTAAAATAAAGCCAAACGTGCTCAGTGTAAATAAAACTTTTATTACAGTCGCGAAAGACTGAATATTTCTCAATATTACATACGACACCTATGTGGTACTTAAATGAGATATTGTTAAACAGCAAATTTTATATGAAATTTAGGTATCTTGTCCATATTTCATTCTCAACATTGTGGCAACTAAAATCGACCATACGGAAAGTATACTCTATGGACTTTTACCTCTGCAAACTCTTCAAAATTTCGTGCAATAGTTTACTATATTTAATGCATAATAACTGCGTTGAACATCGAAACAAAATTAAGTCATTTATGGGGGGAAGGTATCAGTCAAGAAGATGTGTAAAAATCAAATTTTTGGGCCAAATAGTTTTTGTGGAATCGAATGATAAGAGTGTCAAAGCTGTCGGAACACGATGTGTCTGCACAGGCGAGCAGTGCAGTGACAAAATCGCGCACAGCGCGGAATGCAGGGAGCACGTCTTTGTAGCAGCGAAAGGGTTAATGCGGCCGTGGTGGCTCTACTTCATGAACTGCGCGCTCCCCCCTAAACGTAAGCTTCCGAACTATGCTATACTATGGCGTTGCTTCTATTGGCGCGTGCGTCGTGTGCAACTGGGAACGCAGCAATCTCCCGCGTCTGGGCGGGCATGTGATAGCCGCCAAGATAAAAGAATTGAACTATAGCTCCGCAGATGATGAAGAGATTGAAGAAATGTATGATGAGATAAAATAAATTATTCAGATAGTTAAGGGAGAAGAAAATTTAATACTCGCGGGGGACTGGAATTCGGCAGTAGGAAAAGGAAGAGAACGAAAAGTTGTGGATGAATGTCGACTGCGGGTAAGGAATGAAAGAAGAAGCGGCCTGGTTGAGTTCTGCACAGAGCATAATTTAATCATAGCTAATACTTAGTTTCAGAATTATGAAAGAAGGTTGTACACGTGGAAGAGACTTGGAGACACCAGAAGGTTTCAGATTGATTATATAATGGTAGGGAGTATTTTAGGAACCATATTTTAAATTGTAAGGCATTTCCAGGGGTAGATGTGGACTCTGACCACAATTTATTGGTTATGAACTCTAGATTAAAACTGAAGGAACTGCAAAAGCGTAAGAATCTAAGGAGATGGGACCTGGATAAACTGAAAATACCCTAGGCTATAGAGAATTTCAGGGGAAGCATTAGGGAACGATTGACAAGCACAGGGGAAAGGAATATAGTAGAAGAAGAATGGGTAGCTTTAAGAGATGAAATAGTGAAGGCAGCAGAGGATCAAGTAGGTAAAAAGACGAGAGCTATCAGAAATTCTTAAATAACACAAGAGATATTAAATTTAATTGATGAAAGAAGGAAATATAAAAATGCAGTCAATGAATCAGGCGAAAAGGAAGTGCAAAATGGCGAAGCAGGAATGGCTAGAGGACAACTGTCACTATGGGTAAGATAGATGCAGTCTACAAAAAAATTAGGGAGACCTTTGGAGAAAAAAAAACACCTGTATGAATATCAAGAGCACAGATGTAAAACCGAACTTAAGCGAAGAAGGGAAGTAGAACGGTGAAAGGAGTATATAGAGGGTCTATACAAGGGCGACGTAATTGAGGGCAATATTCTGGAAATGGAAGACGACGTAGATGAAGATGAGATGGGAGATATGGCACTGCGGGAAGAATTTGACAGGGCGCTGAAAGACCTAAGTCGAAACAAAGCCCCGGGAGTTCACAAAAATCCGTTAGAACATCCTTGGAAGAGCCAGCCTTAACAAAACTCTTCCATCTTGTGAGTATGATGTATAATACAGGCGAAATACCCTTAGACTTCAAGAAGAATATAATAATTGCATCTCCAATGATATGCTGCCAGGTGAAAAAATTATAGAAATATCAGTTTAATTAGTCACGGTTGCAAAATATTAACACGAATTCTTTACAGATGAATGGAAAAATTGGTAGAAGCGGTCCTCGGGGAAGATCAGATTGGATTGCGTAAAACTGTTGGAACACGCGAGGCAATACTGACTCTCTCTTAGAAGATAGAGTAAGGAAAGACAAAACTACGTTTACAGCATTTGCATACTTAGATAAAGCTTTTGCTTATGTTGACGGGAATACCCTCTCTGAAATTCTGATGGGAGTCAAACACAGGGAGTGAAAGATTACTCACAATTTCTACAGAAATCAGATGGCAGTTGTAAGAGTCAAGGGGGCACGAAAGGGAAGCAGTGGTTGAGAAGGGAGTGAGACATAGTTGTAGCCTATCCCCGATGTTATTCAGCCTGTATCTTGAACAAGTAGTAAAGGAAACAAAAGAAATATTTGGAATAAGAATTAAAATCCAGGGACAAGAAATAATGACATTGTAATTCTGTTGGAGATAGCAAATGACCTGGAAGTGCAGTTGAACGGAATGGACAATGTCTTGAAAGAACTATATAAGATAAACATCAATAAAAGGAAAACGAGGCTAATGGAATGTAGTCGAATTAGGTGATGTTGAGGGAATTAGATTAGGAAATGAAACACTTAAAGTAGTAAATGAGTTTGCTATTTGAGAAGCCAAATAACTGATAGTGGTGGAAGTAGAGAGGATATAAAATGTAGACTTGCAATGGCAAGGAAAGCGTTTCTGAAGAAGAGAAATTTGTTAAGACTGAGTATAGATTTATGTGTCAGGAAGTCTTTTCTGAAAGTATTTGTAAGGAGTGTTGCCATGTATAGAATTGAAACATGTTCGATAAATAGTTTAGACGAGAAGAAAACAGAAGCTTTCCAAATGTGGTGCTACAGAATGATGCTGAAGATTAGATGGGTAGATCACGTAACTAATGAGGAGGTACTGAACAGAATTGAGGAGAAGAGGAATTTGTGGCACAGCTTGAGTAGAAGAACGGGTCCGTTGGTAGGACAGGTTCCGAGGCATCAAGGGATCACCAGTTTAGTATTGGAGGGTAGCGTGGAGGGTAAAAATCGTAGATGGAGACCAAGAGGTGATTACACTACGCATATTCAGAAGGATGTAGGTTCCAGTAGGTACTTGGAAATAAAGCTTGCACAGGGTAGAGTGTCATGGAGATCTGCATCAAACCGGTCTCTGGACTGAAGAACACAACAACAACAACGAGGTTTCCTGAAACTCCAAAATGTGGAGCACTACAGCAAAGGTACGCCAAGTCAACGATCGTAAAGAAAATATGGTCTATTGAAGGGCGAATATGTAAGAAGACGGTTAACACATTATTTGCCACGTTTCATACATTACTAGCCTATAAAATTGCTACACCACGAAGATGGCGTGCTACAGTCGCGAAATTTAACCGACAGGAAGTAGATGCTGTGATATGTTTTTCAGAGCATTCACACAAGGTTGGCGCCTGTGGCGACACCTACAACGTGCTGATATGAGGAAAGTTTCCAACCGATTTCTCATACACAGACAGCTGTTGGCTGGCGTTACCTGGTGAAACGTTGTAGTGGTGCCTCGAGTAAGGAGGAGAAATGCGTGCCATCACGTTTCCGACTTTGATGAAGGTCGGATTGTAGCCTATCGCGATTGCAGTTTATCGTATCGCGACATTGCTGCTCGCGTTGGTCGGGATCCAGTGACTGTTAGCAGAATATGGAATCGGTTGGTTCAGGAAGGTAATAAGGAACGCCTTTCTGGATCCCAACGGCCTCGTATCACTAGCAGTCGAGATGACAGGCATCTTATCCGCATGGCTGTAACGGATCGTGCAGCCACGTCTCGATCCCTGAGTAAACAGATGGGGACGTTTGCAAGACAACATCCATCTGCACGAACATTTCGACGAAGTTTGCAGCAGCATGGACTATCAGCTCGAAGACTGTGGCTGCGGTTATCCTTGACGCTGCATCACAGACAGGAGCACCTACGATGCTGTACTCAACGACGAACCTGGATGCACGAATGGCAAAACGTCATTTTTTCGGATGAATCCGGGTTCTGTTTACAGCATCATGATGGTCGCATCCGTTTGTGGCGACGTCGTGGTGAACGCACATTGGAAGCGTGTATTCGTCATTGCCATACTGGCGTATCACCCGGCGTGATGGAACGGGGTGCCATTGGTTACACGCCTCGGTTACCTCCTGTTCGCATTGACGGCACTTTGAACAGTGAACGTTACATTTCAGATGTGTTACGACACGTGGCTCTACCCTTCATTCGATCCCTGCGAAGCCCTTGACTTCAGCGGGATAATGCACGAGCGCATGTTGCAGGTCCTGTACGGGCCTTTCTGGATGCAGGAAATGTTCGACTGCTGCCCTGGCCAGCGCATTCTCCAGATCTCTCACCAATTGAATACCTCTGGTCAATGGTAGCTCGTCACAATACGCCAGTCACTATTCTTGATGAACTGTGGTATCGTGTTGAAGCTACATGGGCAGCTGTACATGTACACGCTATCCAAGCTCTGTTTGACTCAATGCCTAGGCGTATCAAGGCCGCTATTACGGCCAGAGGTGGTTGTTCTGGGTACTGATTTCTCAGGATCTATGCACCCAAGTTGTGTGAAAATGTAATCACATATCAGTTCTAGTATAATATATTTGTCCAACGTATACCCGTTTATCATCTGCATTTCTTCTTGGCGTAATAATTTTAATGGGCAGTAGTGTACATGCAGCTTGATTTTTTTCAACTTGATAACTGAATCTTTATGATGAACCTTCGTGCTTCAGTTAATAGCCGACAGCAGGACCCCTGTCGCCGGCCACCCATTCATTTTCACCTTTATTAGTATCTGAATTCGGAAAGGCGTCGATGGGCTGCCTGTCTGCATGTGCCTAGGACTACTTCACAGATTGTTTCTGTACAGGTACGTTTTTAAAATTCTCAACAAAGATGGGCTTGTGCCACTGACGGCGTGACCGAATTGAGCAGTGCCAGTCTCGCAGTTCCGCCCTCCCCACGTCCCCCCGTGGTCACAACACGGGAATGCGCGAAACAGGAGGGCTGAAAATGCGTAATCACACTTAGATGCTTTGGAACACGTTGAAATGGTTTTGAACGTTCCGTAGTGGTTTCCACATTTACACGAGTGCAAAAATTGTTGTCACGCTGTACTCCAAACGGGCCAAGAATGTCGTCCTGCATCTCATCGCACTCCGAACTGTGGTTTTCGACCGCGATTTTTGTGGGAGTCAACGCCCAAAGGAAAAGGGGTGGCTCCATTTGCGCACTTTGTTTCACCCCCTCAGGACTTCTCCCGTCGATTCTTAGCAGCGGTGTGTCTTAAAAGTTTTCCTGGGCCAACCATAAGGAAATGGTGTGATTTCAACGCTGGGCGTCGCGGGTCTGTTCTCTACATCTACATCTACATGGATACTCTGCAAATCACATTTAAGTGCCTGGCAGATGGTTCATCGAACCACCTTCACGCTTCATCGAACCATCTTCACAATTATCTTAGAGGTATCAAAAAAAGGGGTGAAATGTGGGTCAGAGGTGGTGTTACGACCTTCCCATAGTGTCACATATCCAGAGTGCCGCTTGGCAGAATTGTGGTGAAATTTTGTTCTCATGTTACATCATTAATCCATCTTACACCTCACATGAGCTTCTGAGTCGTGGCCTTCCTTTTCGCAGTTGTCGACATCTGTCTGAAGTGTCGTCTATGTGAGGGTACGTCGCATGGCGCCACATTTCTGGACCATTACCGAGGTACAATGTAGACACTTTTGAACAAAATTTCAAACTTCTGCGTTGAAATGAGAGACAAGCACGGGGATTTCGAAAAAAGTAATCTTTTAATTGTGCTGCGCCTTGTATTAGGTTCCACTTGGGCAGAGTGGAATTTATGTGTTAAAGAGCAAACAAGGTCATATGGAAATGCGTTATGTCTTCTTAAAGGTGGAGGTAAAAGATCTTTGACAGTGTAGTCTTCAGTGACTGAAAGCACCCATGAGAACACACCAGGCATGTGGGAATCCCTGTGTTTTTTTGATCCACACTCAAGAGGGCAGCATCTTTATGTAATTGTCACATCATTTTGTGTACCACCAAAGGCACATCTTCCAGCGTGGGGGGTAGGGTCACCCGCAGGAAGTGCAGATATGCCTCACATATGAGGCGTTGTGGAAAGATGAATGGTACAACGAGGTAATTGCCACTTATACCTGTCCAGATATCGAGGCTAAACCGGTGCTGAAGGTTCGCTGCCACCCAACCCACATGTCGGTGTTGTAAACGTCGACGAGATGTTTCCTCGTAAAGGCTACCCCATCTACACTCCTGGAAATGGAAAAAAGAACACATTGACACCGGTGTGTCAGACCCACCATACTTGCTCCGGACACTGCGAGAGGGCTGTACAAGCAATGATCACACGCACGGCACAGCGGACACACCAGGAAACACGGTGTTGGCCGTCGAATGGCGCTACCTGCGCAGCATTTGTGCACCGCCGCCGTCAGTGTCAGCCAGTTTGCCGTGGCATACGGAGCTCCATCGCAGTCTTTAACACTGGTAGCATGCCGCGACAGCGTGGACGTGAACCGTATGTGCAGTTGACGGATTTTGAGCGAGGGCGTATAGTGGGCATGCGGGAGGCCGGGTGGACGTACCGCCGAATTGCTCAACACGTGGGGCGTGAGGTCTCCACAGTACATCGATGTTGTCGCCAGTGGTCGGCGGAAGGTGCACGTGCCCGTCGACCTGGGACCGGACCGCAGCGACGCACGGATGCACGCCAAGACCGTAGGATCCTACGCAGTGCCGTAGGGGACCGCACCGCCACTTCCCAGCAAATTAGGGACACTGTTGCTCCTGGGGGACCATTCGCAACCGTCTCCATGAAGCTGGGCTACGGTCCCGCACACCGTTAGGCCGTCTTCCGCTCACGCCCCAACATCGTGCAGCCCGCCTCCAGTGGTGTCGCGACAGGCGTGAATGGAGGGACGAATGGAGACGTGTCGTCTTCAGCGATGAGAGTCGCTTCTGCCTTGGTGCCAATGATGGTCGTATGCGTGTTTGGCGCCGTGCAGGTGAGCCCCACAATCAGGACTGCATACGACCGAGGCACACAGGGCCAACACCCGGCATCATGGTGTGGGGAGCGATCTCCTACACTGGCCGTACACCACTGGTGATCGTCGAGGGGACACTGAATAGTGCACGGTACATCCAAACCGTCATCGAACCCATCGTTCTACCATTCCTAGACTGGCAAGGGAACTTGCTGTTCCAACAGGACAATGCACGTCCGCATGTATCCCGTGCCACCCAACGTGCTCTAGAAGGTGTAAGTCAACTACCCTGGCCAGCAAGATCTCCGAATCTGTCCCCCATTGAGCATGTTTGGGACTGGATGAAGCGTCGTCTCACGCGGTCTGCACGTCCAGCACGAACGCTGGTCCAACTGAGGCGCCAGGTGGAAATGGCATGGCAAGCCGTTCCACAGGACTACATCCAGCATCTCTACGATCGTCTCCATGGGAGAATAGCAGCCTGCATTGCTGCGAAAGGTGGCTATACACTGTACTAGTGCCGATATTGTGCATGCTCTGTTGCCTGTGTCTATGTGCCTGTGGTTCTGTCAGTGTGATCATGTGATGTATCTGACCCCAGGAATGTGTCAATAAAGTTTCCCCTTCCTGGGACAATGAATTCACGGTGTTCTTATTTCCATTTCCAGGAGTGTATGAATAAGAAGATTGGCAGAAACCCCAGCACAGTGGTGGCCTGTGTGACGAACGAGCTACAAAAACGTCGGCACAGAGACAAATCCTTAGGTAACAAGGCGTGTACACGCTGTAACTGATACGGGTAGTACCAGCTGTCGTGGAGAATGTTCCACACGGTCGTCTGGCTTACGTTATAGTGGCGAGCTATCTGCCTGGTGCTGATTCCGAGATGACTGTGAAAGGTTTTCTGTCGCCCTCTCAAGTGGGTGTACCTGCCACTGAAGGCGTTTCCGTCATGTGTCCACATGAGCGTTTTTGCTCATCGTTTCTGCGATCGTTTTCTGCACTTTGTACCCATTTAGCAAAACCACCCTGTAGAAGTGGTCTCATTCTAGAGGCACGCCACGCGGGCGACCTGCAGACCAGATTGCGACACTCGACAGCAGCGTGTCCCTAGGGGGCTGGCCAGTAGTGCTCTTTGGCGGGGGCACATAAAGAGGCGCTTCTGCCGTGGTATCGAGCGCCCGATCTGATCGGCCAGGCAGGCAGCCTTGGGGGCCATAATTCACGTCTGCGCCGCGACGTTATTGTTAGTGGGCGGTGCTGGCCGGCTCGGCCGCTGTGTTCTGATGCGTGGCGGTCGTTCAATGGGCGGTGGTAAATCAGGATTGCCAACTCACGTTGCCGCATCTACCTCCGGCGGCCACATTTCCTTCGCCAATATTAATACCAAAAGGGGCGGACACCGGACCGTGAATTTTTACCGTATTCTCTGTGAACTCTAACCCACGAAGTTCTTTACAAAGGAAGACCTTAACCCATTTTTGAAAAGTGAAAGCAGCATTTTAAAGTCGTCCTTGTAATAACACTATCTACTAGAGGCTATAGCAGAATGCCTCGATCACCTTCAATATCCTTTTCGTATGCTCTGAAAATCCTCTTGGAGACTGAAGTAACACTGCATTCTGCGTTTACGATAGTAGTGATACAATATCACTGCAATATTCTGTCTATAGCCCACTCGCGTGACAGGCATTACAACAATAAACTTACAGCTAGAGCGTCTCTTGAAGAACACTGTATAATATGTAGTCCAGTCACATCCCCCACGTTCGATGTCAACCTGTTATAACCACTCACAGACGGAAGGTGGCAGCACTAAAAAAAAAAAAAAAAATGGTTCAAATGGCTCTGAGCACTATGGGACTTAACATCTGAGGTCATCAGTCCCCAAGAACTTACCACTACTTAAACCTAACTAACCTCAGGACATCACACATATCCATGCCCGAGGCAGGATTCGAATTTGCGACCGTAGCGGTCGCGCGGTTCCAGACTGAAGGCAGCACTAGCATATCGGAGGGTGGGGGGGGGGGGGGGGAGGGGCGGAAACAGTGTTGTCGTCGCCCTGACACGAAAACAGAGCTAAGTCCAGAAGAACATGATCATTGGCTTTTGGGCCAAGGGTGGAAGCATTTCCGAAATGGCTAAGTCTGTAAACTATTAGCGTGCCGCTGAGGTTAAAGTATACCGAGCGTTGCAAAATGGCGCTATCCAAAATCGGTGCCGAGAGAGATGGCGTGCGTCACCACTCATAATTGACAGAGGTTAACGAGAGCGGTGGAGATGTGTACGGGGGAATAGACGTGCAACTGTTGAGCAACTCACCGCCCAGATGAATCAATGGGCTACCATCAGTGTCTCTTAAACGACCGTTCAGGAAATGTTGCTGCGGACGGATCTCCGCAGCAGGCGTCTTGTTCATGCACCCCTGCTCACTACAACGAAGCCGCGCTGGATTAGCCGAGCAGTCATGGACTGTGCGGCTGGTCCCGGCGGAGGTTCGAGTCCTCCCTCGGGCATGCGTGTATGTGTTTGTACTTAGAATTCTTTAGGTTAAGTAGTGTGTAAGTTTAGGGACTGATGACCTCAGCAGTTAAATCCCATAAGATTTCACACACATTTGAACATTTTTTGAACTACAACGAAGGCTGGACTTCGGATGTCCACTGTGTGGAGACGGATGGCCTGTTCAGATGAATCACGATTTATGCTCCATCGTATAGATGGATGTGGGCGTGCACGGCTTGGAACATCTGGAAGCATGCAACCTGCAACAATCGTCGGAAGGCATGAGGAGGGAGCTTTATTGTCTTGCGAACGTTTTCGTCGCATTCCTTGGATGATCTTGTCATTCTGGGAGGCACAATGAATCAATACAAGTATGCATCTATTCTCGGGACCCATGTGCAGCACTAAACGCGAGGTGCTTTTCCTCGGCAGGATGGCATCCACCAGCAGGACAATGCAACATGTCACAGAACTCTCAGTATATCATTCAAAGGGTTCCAGGATGTGTTTATTGTACTCCCCTGGCCACCAGTTCTTTCGTATTTAAACCCAACTGAGAATCTGTGGAAAAACATCGAGCAGGCTGTTCGTGCGATGGATCCTCAACTGAGAAACCTAGAGTCGGCATGGCTCCACCTGCGTATTGGAACCTTCCAGAATATCACTGACTCTCTTCATGCACGTCTCACACGCGGTTATTCAGGCTTCTGTTACGTGGTGATATTAATGTGACTGGAAATGTATATTCTAGATTTAGCAGCTGCCAATATTTCGTTCGTTTACACAAATTACAGAAAAACCATAAATACATCCGTAGCTCAAGAAGCATCTAGTAATAGACGTAGAACTGTGTATGCGTCTTGCATGGTTCGTTAATAGTATCCTACCGAAAGAATACAGCTATGATAATTTATTTAATCGTACGGCTAGGGCCTCCCGTCGGGAAAACCGTTCGCCGGGTGCCGGTCTTTCAATTTGACGCCACTTCGGCGACCTGCAGTCGGTGAGGATGACAGGATGATGATGAGGGTAGCACAACACCCAGTCCCTGGGCGGAAAAAATTCCCTGACCCACCCAGGAATCGAACCCGGGCCCAGAGGGTTGACAATCCATCACACTGACCATTCAGCTACTGGGGGCGGACAGCTATGATAATGATCTGGATTCGAATATTCATAAACCAGCCGAATTATGATTGATGAAGTGAGGCAGATTGAAACTGTTTCAAACCTGGCCCAGGGTAAATGACTGCGTATGTCTTGTTCACATAACAAGTTCTGCTTTCACAAGTTTCAGCGAAGGATTAAGGCAGTCGGCCGACTCCTGAACTCTTATAAACTCCGAAATTGTGGTAACATCCAGTAGGGTTCGAGGAACATAGATGTGGTCGGTATGTATGTACTATTGTTACTCGATGAGCACCCACTCATCACTCATTTAACTTCCTCACCTTTGTTGATTACGGATATCTCCTGTATCTGAACTTAAGTTATTTGTCTCTTATTGATTAATTTTTCAGATTCAGTCTGACTACAATGCTACTCGGTCAGAGGGATCGCTATAAAAATTCTAAACTAAATTTAAAAAAAACTGAACAAAACTTAAAAAGGAAAGTACTTGTGGTATTAATAATAACAAATCACACATTGGTTCGAAATACTTTTAAACACGGCGTGGAACTCCTGAACGGAATCCAACGAGTGTATTTTTATGATTCAGATGTTACGTTCTGCTGAAAGTCCACCGAAAATGGAACCTGCAGAATAATGCGGAGCTACCTGTACAATAGTAAGACAAGTGTTACGAAAGTGGAATTTTTTGTATCTATTGCCCGTTCCCTTTGATCGAATCTCAGTTGGTATTTTGTTTATGTGTTCTGCAGTTTGGACAAAGCTCTCCACTTTCGATACAGATTTCGGGCAGAGATTCTGAGTGCAAACGGTTAACTGGTGAGTGAGTCAGAGCTGCCAACTAACGCGCTGCCTCCGTCCCTGGCGTTGCTGGTAACGAGCAAATCGAAGGCCGGCTGGGACAAATGGAGCAGACAATGCGGTCACTTGACCGGAGCAGAGCCGCCTTGTCGATGCAGAGGTACTGCGTAGTCCGACAGGCCTTCCTCTGATGCTCTCGTAGGTACCTGCAGCCAAAACGGAGGAGGCGCTCATTTCACGGAAAAGAGCGGTCCAACTCCCACACTGTACGTTGTGGTTCATTTCCCGCGCTACACAGAGCAACCTTTTTTCTAAGAATATTATTGCGCTAGTAACCACGAAATATATAGTGTTTAGATACACAAAAATGTTTTGAGTAGTATGCTCAGTGGGTAGCAGAAGAAAGGAAATATTTTGAAACACCATGCACAAAGTTTTTATGCGGCGGTATTCTAAATGGATAATGACGTAAAAGGAAAGAGACTCGGGATATTGTGAGATGCTAGATGATACTGCAGATTTTTATCTTATTTACTTTTTATTTTTGTTTGACTTCGTTCCCATGGCAGAACTGTTCTAAATACAAAAGCAACTCAAAATAGGAAAAAGAAGAAGGAAAGTATCATGTAGAAAAAAGGTTGGGAGTCCACTTCGTGCATGTATTGGAAAGACGACGCTAAAAGCTGTAGCAGATAAGAAAGGTCAGACTGAAGATTACTTTTTTAGACTTTTACTGTTGCCAGAAGTGATCAAAGGAAGAGATACATCGCGACGCAGAAGAAGAAAACGAAATGCTGAAATGTCACTACTTAAGAGTGACAGTGAAGATGTCTCCCAATTAGAAGAAGTTGGATTATATTTCTTTTCATGCATAACTGTCGCAGATTATACACAAAGCAGTAAAACTCTGTTGCTTAAAGAATCGAACTTCCATGTACAAAACAATCTAAACGTCTGATTATTTACTAGTAAGTTAATCTGTTCAGTATTTGACGTTTAGAGTGTAAGAAAGGAAAAGTTCAGAAAAAGTTAGGCATTATGTTTAAAGTATGTTGGCAAACGCTAAGTGCTTCCATTCTCTAATACTGGCTGAATATTATCTGAGTAATTAGTGCACCGCGGGGTACGCTCCCTGAACACATACTTGTCTTACTGTGTTAAACCTGTAATGTATGATTATACCTCTTAATGAACAGGTAATAGCAGAACATTAAATTTCGATCAGTAATTATATAAAATATGGAAATTAAATTTTTGTTGCACTGGAAGCCGTTAGACAGACAAGGTGCAGCTCGAACTATCATTCCTGAACGGGGTTAACCGGTTTATGATATGGTTTCTTATTCTGTGAACGCTGCAATTACCACTGTTATCGTATAATTAAAGAACTTTATATGTGATATTAATGTAATACTGCCGGCCGGAATGGCCGTGCGGTTCTAGGTGCTACAGTCTGGAACCGAGCGACCGCTACGGTCGCAGGTTCGAATCCTGCCTCGGGCATTGATGTGTGTGATGTCCTTAGGTTAGTTAGGTTTAATTAGTTCTAAGTTCTATGTGGCTGATGACCTCCGAAGTTAAGTCGCATAGTGCTCAGAGCCATTTGAACCCTTAATGTAATACTGTTTAACCAGTTACTAATAAGAGCAAAATTAAAACAGTTTAGGAAAAAAATAGTACACCTGGAAAGACTGCCATCTGTTGCATAGTAGATGTACTGATACTGGCTTAAATGTCGTCCACCAACACAGCGCTTAGTGGCATAGCTACCAGGACGCCATCTGTGTCAACCCTGTAATAGATAATGCTCACAGTCTGAAAACTAGTACGCATCACGGAATCTATCCAAGACAATTTCAACAAGAAAAAACATACCATTGGAGTCTTTATCGATATAGAGAAGGCTTACAATGAAGTATGGCGACGCAACTTGATCGTCAAACTCCGACGTACAACTGCCCTGCCGGACTGCTATTTAAGACTTCTCTAAAATTTTCTCCAGGTTCGCAGATTATAAATCCGCATTGATGACAAGAATTCAAAAGTCCCTCATTCGCCGTATCCTTTGCTATGTCCACCCTGCCTGGATCTCCGCTCCCCCTACCTTTTACAAATCCCTTCAGATCCTAGAACGCCATGCTCTTCGCCTCGCCTATCGCATCCGTCTCCCATCCCCCACACGGATCCTATACGATCTTATTCCGTTCCCCCATATCCTCCTTTTCCTCGAACGGATAATGATCCTCTACACCTCCCGTAAACTCGATTCTCCTCACCTGCTGGTCTCTCCCATCCTCTCCCGCCCCCGTCATCGGCTGCACCTGTATTTCCACGTCCCACCTGCTCTCCATCTCTCCACTCTCAATACCCTCTCCCAAGGTGGCTTCCGCCAGCTCCCCCTCCCTGATGATGTCCTCCTCCCCTCCATCTACCCATCCAACCAATTTTGATCCTCCCTCCTTCTTCCCGTGTTTGTTCCTCTGGGCACCCTCTCTCTCTTCTCTCCCCCTTCCATCCCTCCAACCTTTCTCCCCACTCCTCCCCCGGACTTCCCCTGCCCCCATACCTCCATTCCTCCTACCCTCTCCTCTTCCATTGGCATCTTTGCTCTCCCCTCTCCCTCCCCCACCCCCTTCTTCTCCTCTTGGCAGGTTCCCGGACTCGCACACTTTACGTGGACATTCGCGCGCCGGAGCTCATCGCCTAGTGTTTGTGTGTGGCGTCGTGTTCGTGCTCAAGTCGTCCAGTGTTTATTCGTTTAGTGCTCCAACGTTCGCGTGTGCCATCTATCGTCTCTGTGCGTGTCCACGTGCCTGAACATTCTTATCTTGGACTTTGCACCCGTGAACGGCTCCGTGTGTTTTAATTTTAATGTCTACGTCTGTATATCCACCCTGTCTATTCTACGATTGTCTTCATTTGTATCTTTAGTTTTATCTGTGGCCGAAGAGCGGCGTATTATGCTGCTGGTGGCCTACCTGTATCAGGTGTGAAATAACAATAAAGAAAAAAAACAAGAATTCAACAACACAACAACACCGCCTCTCCTTGAAGGACTTTCACAAGGCTGCTGTTTAATTTATACATTAGCGACCTCCAGACGGTGCCACATGTTGCTGTCAGTTTCTATGCCGACGACACAGCGCTGCTGACTGCAGGAACCAGAATGGACCACCTCGTCACACAGATGCAGCGCCAACTAGATGTACTGGACCACTGGATCAACAGAAACAAAATAGCGATCAATGCAGAGAAAACCAAAATTATTGTCTTCACACGTCGGAGAACGCCTACGGATATCAGACCAGCCACTCCCGTGGGCAACAACTGTAAAATACCTTGGAGTGCATCTGGACGCCAAACTGCTGTATAGTGTTCACATTATGGAGAAGAAGACGTCTGGCTTCAAAATGCTGGGAGCTCTCCCCCCATTTGTTAAGAGCTCGTGCCTCAGCCAAACAACGAAACTCCAGTTGTACCAAGCCACAGTCTAATCACATATTTGATATGGATCGATCTCCTGTGGTACTACGTGTGCCACTAACTACAAGAAGTTACAGGTTATACAAAGCAGATGCCTACGACGGATCACTGGAGCCCAATGGTGGATCCGGAATCATGATATTCATTGAACCTTAAGCGAATCTTACCTCTCAGACAAGGTCCAGGAGAAGGCACGAACCTTATTTCGGAAGTTGGACATGATACGCGACAGAACAACACAACTCACCACAGTCGCTATGGTAGAACCCTCACGCAATCACAAATATAAAGTACCGAAGGCGATAGTATTTGAGCCACCGTAAATGTTATCCCTACGTAATTCTTCATAATTTACGGACATAAAGTCCTTTAGGGCTTCTACACACTGTTTTCGAACACACGCCAAAAGCAGTGAGTTACAGGACCCCTCTGAGTGCCCAAACTAAAGCTGATAGAAGAATAAATAAATAAAGTCAAAATTTTTACCCTTTCCATTCCCTATAGAAGTAAAAATCAACGAAGTTTATAAGACATCAGCACCACCACACAGATTATTAAAAAATCAGTGTTGTGCAAACGTGTGAAGCAAGCAGCCAACCACGTCACGTAAACGCACTCGTGCTTCCTGTTTTCAAATGAGCAAGTTTGAAAGGGGTCATATTGTGGCCTTTTGAGTGGCGACATAGACTTTTCTGAGAATTTCCACACTAGTTGGACGCGCTACGTCAGTTGTTCAACGACGTTGGTATCGGTGGTCACGTGGACATTTTCACACCTGTAGGCGTCGTTCCAGACGTTCATGCAGTACACACGGTCGCTATGATCGTCATGTTACAAAGGCAGCAGTTGCAGATCGTACAGCTACTACAATAGAGATTAGAGGGCTTTTGAGCCCAGACGTGCCAGCCGAAGTGGCCGAGCGGTTCTAGGCTCTACAGTCTGGAACCGCGCGACCGCTACTGTCGCAGGTTCGAATCCTGCCTCGGACATGGATGTGTGTGATGTCTTTAGGTTAGTTAGGTTTAAGTAGTTCCAAGTTCTAGGGGACCGATGACCTCAGAAGCTAAGTCCCATAGTGCTCAGAGCCATTTGAACCATTTTTGAGGCCGAACGTGTCAAGACGAACTGTTGTGAACACACTATTAGGAATGAGACTACACGCATGCATGTCTCTAGCCCGTCCTCCACCTACGCCGCACCGAGCTTGGTGGCGCAGTGGTTAGCACTCGCATACGGTTCAATCCCGCGTCCGGCTATCCTGACTTAGGTTTTCCATGATTTCCCTAAATCGCTCCAGGCAAATGCCGAGATGGTTCCTCTGAAAGGGCACGGTCGACTTCCTTCCCTAATCCGATGAGACCGATGACCTCGATGTTGGTCTCTTCCTCCAAACAACCCAACCCACTCACGCCACAGCATCGACTTACGCCGCCGGCCGCGGTGGTCTAGCGGTCCTAGGCGCTCAGTCCGGAACCGCGCGACTGCTACGGTCGCAGGTTCGAATCCTGCCTCGGGCATGGATGTGTGTGATGTCCTTAGGTTAGTTAGGTTTAACTAGTTCTAAGTTCTAGGGGACTGATGACCAGAGATGTTAAGTCCCATAGTGCTCAGAGCCATTTGAACCATTTTGAATCGACTTACGCCACTCGACTGATGAAGTCAGAGGATCACTTGGAACATGGAATGGCGCCCCGTGGTCTTTAGCAATGAAACCACATTCTGCATGCACGTAAGTTCGTTGGTCGGTTGATTTGGGAGAGGGGACCAAATGGAGAAGGACATCGGTGTCATTGGATTAGGCAAGGATGGGGAAGGAAGTCGGCCGGGCCCTTTCAAGCGATTTAGGAAAATCACGGGGAGTCTAAATCAGGGTGGTGGGAGGCAGGTTTGAACCGTCGTCCTCCCGAATGCGAGTCTAGAGTGCTAACCACAGCGCCACCTCGCTCGGTACGCTAAGTAGTGCTCGTTTGTTGGTACGACGTAGACCTGGTGAGCGCTGTCTCGTAGAGTGTATTCGTCCAACACACACTGGCCTCATCCCACGCCTTACGGTCTGGGGTGCGATACGCTACAAATCTCGTTCACCTTTGGTGTTTTTGGAGGGACGCTAACCAGCACTCGATACGTGCAGAAAGCTGTTAGACCCGTTCTTTTGCCGTTCTTTCAGCAGGAAAGTGACGTGTTGTTCCAATGGGATAATGCTCGCCCACCCATTGTCCATGATACTTGACGTGCTCTGCAAGGTGTGCAGCAACTTCCCTGACTAGTACTATCTCCGCACTTGTCTCCAGTCCAGCATGTGTGGAATATAATGGCACGAGAAGTGACTTGAACGACTCGTCCGCCAACAACTCGTACAGAACTAGGTGAACAGGTCGAGCATGACAACATTCTCTATCTGTACAGTCGACAGTCATCACTGCACTGCCGCTGGTGTAGGCTACACCCCATATTAATACGGGTTTTCAGTATGGGCCGATACCTGGTACCTCAGAACCGCTTGTGCTATTGATCTGTAAGTGCAATACTTTCATGTACTCCAGATTCACTGTTCTAACAACAAATCGTGAGTGAAGTGGAAACCTCTAAAATGGTGTACTAATTTTTTCTAGCAACGTATATAAAACGTAACATTACCATGTTCAAAGACTAGAACAAATAAATAGTAAAAAATGGTCCAAATGGCTTTGAGCACTAACTTCTGAGGTCATGTCCCCTAGAACTTAGAAGTACTTAAACCTAACTGACCTAAGGACATCACACACATCCATGCCTGAGGCAGGATTCGAACCTGCGACCGTAGCGGTCGTGCGGTTCCAGACTGAAGCGCCTGGAACCGCTCGGCCACTCCAGCCGACAATAAAGAGTAATTTGAAGAAAATACGTGTGGAGTTTGATCTCCAATAAGTCCTGGGATTTTTTCTTTTGTCACCTACTCCTTATTCACCTTTGTCAGTCAACTGATAGCGTGAAAAAAATCCAATTGCATTGTGGTTTGAAGCTCTCGATACATTCTGTGTCTCCTTATAACTAGCTGGCCAAGCCAGTTCTGTGGGCATAGAAAATACGGGAGGAAGTCTATTAAAGGACGGCGAGTCTATTAAAGGACGGCGTATTTCAAACCAACCTTCAGTACAGCTTTATTTAATGTGGTGAAGAATATCAATTGTATACCAGATTATTATTTTTTTTAAGCGAACAACGGTAAAGTTTTTCAAAATTATTTTCCTATATGAAAATAACGCATGCTGAATTCCAGTAAAGTATTTTCTCTTAATATAATACGCCACACAGCTACTAATGTATTTCTTGTTATATAGAACACAGTATTGCATTTACCTTAAAATACATATCTTGCTTCTCACCTAAAAACTAACATACTCGTGTTATTCGACGTTCGTCACGATAAAATTCTAACATTTTCATTTTTTTAGGAAAAAAATCTGCTGATATCCTGCTAAATACAAATCCAGTTCTGTACATAATTCGGTACTATCGTTTTGGACATTTTATTCCTATGTGATCAAAAGATAGCAGGAGATTCTAGACAGTATTTTTCTTTATAGTTCTAATTCCTCTGAATGACATACGAAAATTTCTTAGAATTTCTGCATCCAGATGAAGCAAAGCATCTGACGAATAAGGAATCTAAATACCCCTACTTGAAACTCTCTCAATTCTGTGGTGTCACCGCCAGACACCACACTTGCTAGGTGGTAGCCTTTAAATCGGCCGCGGTCCGCTAGTATACGTCGGACCCGCGTGTCGCCACTGTCAGTGATAGTAGACCGAGCGCCACCACACGGCAGATCTAGAGAGACGTCCTGGCACTCGCCCCAGTTGTACAGCCGACTTAGCCAGAGATGGATCACTGACAACTACGCTCTCATTTGCCGAGACGATAGTTAGCATAGCCTTCAGCTACGTCATTTGCTACGACCTAGCAAGGCGCCATAGCATTTGATATTATTTTATATTGTGGTTATAACATGTACCGTCAAGAGAGATGTTCTACAATTATGGATTAAAGTTAAGTATTACATCAACTACGTACTTTATTGGCTGTCTTGCCAAGTCACAGCAAATTCCTGTGCAGCCTCTTCAAGTCGTAGGCACCGAAATGCAAGGCGTGGAACCTCCGCTGCGTGAAACTTCCGCCTCAAGAAAATCCGGTCGGTGATCAGCTCTACGTTTGTGTTCTCGCTATGTTTCCGTAAAGAAAATTATTGCCTACACACTATCGTATGAAGTCTACATCTACATATACAGCCTGCAAACGACTGTGAAATGCTTGGCAGAGGGTACGTACAGAACAATGGGCAATGGGTTAGATTTTTTTCCCTTCCCATTCGAGTATGGAATATAGGAAGAACGACTGCTTTAAATGCAGTCCTGCACGCTGTAACTAGTCTAATGTCGTCTTTGTAGACCCAGCGGGAAATATATGTAGGGTGCTCAAATACGAAGAGCAGTCACAGGAAAACGAGAGAAATGAAAAAAAGGAAGTAAACTTTCCTCCATTTCAGAAGTAATCGCTATAATTGTCGATGCATTTATGCTGCTGTGAGACATGACTGCCAATGCCTTCATGGAAAAATATTTGCTGTTGTCTACGGCTTCATTATTGCACCCAGCCACGTACTTCTTCCTCCGAAGCAAATCGGCGACCACGAACGTCCATCTACAGGGTCGATTGACCATCATCAGTGTCATAAAAGTATTCACAGCTTCATGTTTGGTGAAATATAAAATCATTCTCGTCGAATGATAGAACCATTTATTACACATTGTTCTCATATCGTAATATAAAAATTAGATCGTCGGCCTATGAAAACTGTTAGGTAGGTAGGCTGGGGACCCGTGTTCGACAGGCAGCAACGCGGAATAACAAACTTTTGTTGTCACTGTCCCTCCCACTCCCCCCCCCCCCCCCCCCCCCGCAGCCCACACCCCGGATGGGATCTAATTGTATCGCCCATTCGTTTAACGTGATGCTAGATGGTCATTTTGTGGTGTTTAAAGTAAACTCAGTTGCACTTTTGACCCAACGTAATTCTTAACTGCTTAAAGGACTGAATATAAGGAGCCATCGGATAGCGATATTGGAAAGATAAGTGGTCAGCACATTTGTATGTTTTCCATCAATTATAGATTTTTAAACGGAGCGACTAATTTCCTCTTCTGATTGTGTAGATTATTCGTCCTTCTCTGTAAATTACTGCCGTTCATCTCAGGATTTCGTAATTCTCGTTTGCCACAGTCTGTAGCCTCATGAATAGTAGTAACATATTCAGATTTTTGGTCATTCTTCTTGCCATTACTCAGCCCGCAATCAGAACAGCTTCTCTGATTGTTGCATGTTGTTTCAATACACGAATATCGAAAGGCCGACATTGAATAACAGTCGAGTTGTAGTAACATTCCGCTGCTGACTTAACACGTCATTAACAGTGTTTTAGCTCGCTAACTAAACGAATATTTACCTTTTATAAAAACTTTACTGGCATGTTTAGGGCCCAGCTCATCATCAGGGTACCACACAGAATCCTGATGCCAAGTATCATACCACGTGGTAAATCCACGCCATGTGCCTCATGTGTCACAGACGGTGAAAGCGCGGCCATTAGCGTATGACTCGACACTTGCCGCTAAGTTTGTTTCAGATAGTCTGATGATAGTTGTGACGGTCGGCTGGCATTGGCAGTCAGTTAATAGTTTTCAGCCCTACGGATGGTGGTATGACCAAGTCAACTGTCGCCGAGGTGTCATTTCGTCTAAGCCGAGATGTCTTAAATAGTTGTGGTTTTACTCAGGAATCGTAATATTCAAGTTCGTCCTCGCTAATTTCTCTAGCTCAGCGATGTCAGATTCTGATCACAATGTACGGTCTTATTCACTTACAAACAGTGATCTTTCTTAGGCGATTTAATTCAAGGCCGTTTGTGTATGGGATCTCCCTGATGTGATTTTTACACTATGGAACTTCTTGAGTAGGTCCTTGCGTAGACAGTGTACGAGAAAACCCCTTGATAGATCATGCGTGACGTGGTCTATGCCCGAAATGGGTCGAAATAAAGTTTTCATAACAAGTGGATTCTTGTTATTTTGTGAGCTGAAACAGTGTTACCGACATGTTCGGTTAATTGCAGAACGGCCGCAAGTCTCCTAACTGATTTCACACAATATCATCATTTCAGATGTCAAGTTGGCGTCACCACTGGCTCTGTTAGCCCTTGGTCCCTACGTAGCGCTGTCGTATCAGGAAGCGTCTGGCGGTGTTTTCCCGACAAACTAATTACCGAACTGTCGCCACCGCGAGACGGCCGGCCGAGCTGTTCCCCACCCCTCCCGCTTCCACGTGCTGCAGGCCAGCGCACAGTGGAGCTGCAACGCTCATCTGGCCCGGCTAATTAGCTAACAGCGCCGGGCCGCAGTTTGGCCACCACCAGCAGCTTCCGATGGCGATGCAACGCGCCAACGCGCCCACCCGGGAGACGTCGGGCTGGTCTGCACATGCGAGTTCGCACCGCGCCAGTTTACCCGTACAATCGTGGCGTTTCCCTCTCTCACCAGAGCGGGCCAACGCTACACAAAGTTCAAGCTAACTACCAATTTGGTCCGCCCCAGGGAAACTATGGAAATACTGGAGCGGCATTGCTAAGCCCACAACATGACAGTTCGTTTCGTTTTTTATCAGGGGACTAATTTTTTAAATAAAATGCTCCTATATAGAGAGGGACAGCGGAACACTAAGTTCAAGCTAACAACACTACTGGCCATTAAAATTGCTACACCAAGAAGAAATGCAGATGATAAACGGGTATTTATTGGACAAATATATTATACTTGAACTGGCATGTGATTACATTTTCACGCAGTTTGGGTGCATACTTCCTGAGAAACCAGTACCCAGAACTACCACCTCTGTCCGTAATAACGGCATTGATACGCCTGGACATTGAGTCAAATACAGCTTGGATGGCGTGTACAGCTTCAACACGATACCATAGTTCATCAAGAGTAGTGACTGGCGTATTGTGACGAGCCAGTTGCTCGGCCACCACTGACCACACGTTTTCAATTGGTGAGAGATCTGGAGAATGTGCTGCCCATGGCAGCAGTCGAACATTTTCTGTATCCAGAAAGGCGCGTGCAGGACCTGCAACATGCGGTCGTGCATTATCCTGCTGAAATGTAGGGTTTCGCAGGGATCGAATGAAGGGTAGATCCACGGGTCGTAACACATCTGAAATGTAACGTCCACTGTTCAAACTGCCGTCAGTGCGAACAAGAGGTGACCGAGACGTGTAACCAATGGCACTCCAGCCCATCACGCCGGGTGATACGCCAGTATGGCGATGACGAATACACGCTTCCAATGTGCGTTCACCGCGATGGCGCAAAACACGGATTCGACCATCATGATGCATAAAACAGAACCTGTATTGATCCGAAAAAATGACATTTTGCCATTCGTACACCCAGGTTCGTCGTTGAGTACACCATCGCAGGCGCTCCTGTCTGTGATGCAGTGTCAAGGGTAACCGCAGCCATTATTTCCGAGCTGATAGTCCATGCTGCTGCAAACGTCGTCGAACTGTTCGTGCAGATGGTTGTTGTCTTGCAAACGTCCGCATCTATTTACTCAGCGATCGAGACGTGGCTGCACGATCCGTTACACTGATAGTGATACGAGGCCGTTGGGATGCAGAACGTTGTTCTGTATTACCCTCCTGAACCCACCGATTGCATATTCCGCTAACAGTCATTGGATCTCGACCAACGCGAGCAGCAATGTCGCGATACGATAAATCGCAATCGCGATAGGCTACAATCCGACCTTTATCAAAGTCGGAAACGTGATGGTACGCATTTCTCCTCCTTACTCGAGGCACCACTACAACGTTTCACCAGGCAACGCCGGTCAACTGTTGTTTGTGTATGAGAAATCGGTTGGAAACTTTCCTCATGTCAGCACGTTGTAGGTGTCGCCACCGGCGCCATGCTTGTGTGAATGCTCTGAAAAGCTAATCATTTGCATATCACAGCATCTTCTTCCTGTCGGTTAAGTTTCGCGTCTATAGCACGTCATCTTCGTTGTGTAGCAATTTTAATGACCAGTAGGGTACAAATCTGGTCTGCCTAGGGAAGCTATGGAAATACTGGAGAGGAGTGGCTAAGCCTATATCACGATACTTCATTTCGTTTATTTAACTGACGACAACTTTTTTAAAACTAAAACGCTCCTACGTAGGTGAAAGTCATCGATCTAACTGCAGGTGGAATAAGACCTTCTATTCGTCACCGCACTAGAAGGGGGAAAGGTGCCCTCTCCCTAGCCCCAATCGCCTTTAACGCGTGGCAAAGATGTGGAGTACTCATTTTGACGACAGGATGAGTGGAACTGGATCGTTTGGGAAAGAGGAAAAATTCCCACCCTTATCCACGACAGAACCCGGGACATATAAGAACGAAAAACTAATCGAGTGTGTATGCAGTTACCACGAATCACCCCTTTACTTTGTTATGTCCTAGCCAGTAATGCCAACCGAGCCCGCTGCCAAAAGGTTGGCAGCATCAAAGTCCGGACGCCGTCCGCATAAGCAGCGCCAGCGAGACAGCAAATCGCCGCAAGTCTGCGCGCGCCACCGCTGGCTTCTGGCTTCTTAAGCGCTGGAGTCGCGAGCGCTAGGACAGTTCTGTATTCGCCTCTCAGTTGTATACGCGCCACCGAATTGTGTACTTGCTAGTCAGTTGTGTGTTCATCGCAGCGAGTTGTTGTTTGTCGTCAGCCGACGCTGACCTAGCCGCTCCGACTCGAACTAGACAGATCTCTGTAGACACGGAGTTCACTATTGTGTTTCTGTATCTTCACCAATAAATATAAGTACCGACTTTTATTTAATCTGAGTGTTTGGGCTTTCATCTTTCTGTTCACTGTTCCAGCGGACCGGTCGGCCCGCTATTAAAAGTGTGGCGGTGACTTCGTGAGCCTTTTCTACAGCCAAGTGTTTGTCGCTACGAACACGGCCACAAAACTGGCGACGAGGAATTCCGAACTCGTGTGCAGGGCTGGTTCAACTTGTTTCTGGTTATACTAATTATAGCGATAAACTTTTGGGGGCTGGTTTAATTTGTGTTCACTATGTCTGCCGAATTACAACAGTTGATCTTGTTACAGAGTCAGCAAATACAAAGTCTGGTGGAAGCAATCGCCAAACAAGCGGCTAATCCTCCAACACAAAAAGAACAAGCACAGGCAGCACCACAGTTCCGTGCATTTGATGCATCCCGAGAAGAATGGCGCGAATATTTCGCGCAGTTGCAGGCGCACATGTCAGTCTACAAAATCACAGGTACTGAGCGGCAGCTTTATTTAATTTCCACTGCAGGCGTGGAAATCTATCGACTACTTTGTAGGTTGTTCCCGGAATCCCAGCCAGAAGCTTTAGACTATGACGTTGTTGTTAACAAGCTTGCTGAGTATTTCGAGTCGCGAGTTCATGTGGCAGCGGCCAGATTCAAGTTCTTCAGATTAAAGAAACTGCCACATCAATCTAATAAACAGTGGTTAACAGATTTACGGGGCCTCACCCGTCAGTGCTGATTTAATTGTGTGTGTGGAGCTTCCTACAGTGATGTCATGTTACGAGACGCTATTACTCAAAACATTGCAGATTCTTGTATTCGTGCTGCTATCTTAAAGTTGCCTGACCCGTCCTTAGAGACTGTGATGAACATCATTGAAGCCCAAGATACTTTTGACTATGCTGAGTGTGAGTTAGATCAGCCATGTATTTCTCAAATTGCCTGTGCTAAGCAAGTTAGGTCACGCCCGCGGCCCCACCGACAGAGTCAGACTGTAAACACTCGCCGGCCGCGTCATGTTAAACACATTCGTCAGCCGCGTGTGCAAAATGATAGAGTTAAGTCTTGCCCTAAGTGTGTTCTTGCTCATCCTCGTGAACGTTGCCCGTTAAGAAACGCGGTTTGTCACTTTTGTCAAAGGAAAGGACACATCCAGACTGTTTGTTTGCGTAAACGCAAGAACAATTCTAGTGCTGCCCAGCCCATGGATATTCATGTTCTTCAAAGCCAGCCCGCCCAGAAGGTCGCGTTTAAAGACTCTTCCACGGTTCGTGTGGGTAATAAACTTGTTCGCAATAAGCCACCCACCCAGCCCTCTGCTATGCGACCCAAGCGTAATTCAAACGCTGTAAAAAGTACTGTACAGACTGCGAGTGAAGCGGGAGTTGTTGTTCCACCCGCCCAACCCACGAGTTGTCGTAAGCAGCGAACACGCGCTAAACGCGCTGATTTTGTGTCTTCCGCCTCCACTGCACCGATCCAGAGACAGTGTAATAAACTATTTGTGAAGCTACGCATCCAGGATAAGACCTTCAATTTTCAATTAGACACTGGTGCGTCTGTGACTCTCATCAATAGTGCTACGTATGCGGCTATCGGCCGCCCTAAACTTTCAGCGGCAAAACATTCTTTGGCTACTTATAGTGGAGAACGAATTCCTGTGTTAGGTGTATGTAGCGTGCCAGCCACATTCCGTGGCAATACAAAAACAGTTTCATTCACAGTGCTCCGCGCTACAGACAGTGTAAACATTTTCGGATTAGACTGTTTTGACTTGTTTGGCCTGTCTATCCAAGACAATGTGTTGCAAATAAATTCTGTTGTTGTTCCTCAAGACAGCATAACCGATTTGTGTAAACGATACAGTGACATATTTAAAGACGAACTAGGTTGTGCTGCGAACTTTGCCGCTCATATTACGTTAAAAGATAATGCTCAGCCTCGATTTTGTCGTGCTCGTCCAGTGCCTCACGCCCTCCCGGCACCTGTAGAAGATGAACTTCGTCGTTGGAAAAATAACGGTGTTATTCAACCCGTTTCAGCGAGCCAGTGGGCTTCTCCCTTAGTTATTATAAAGAAACCTTCTGGCAAGTTACGTTTGTGTGCTGATTTCAAGTCGACAGTTAATCCTCAGACTGTCATTGATTCTTTTCCTTTGCCTAGACCGGACGAGCTGATGGATAAGTTAGGGGAAGCTCGTTTCTTTTCCAAAATTGATCTCCGTGAAGCATATTTGCAATTACCCCTCGACGAGCAATCACAACAGTATTTTGTCATAAACACGTCGTTGGGGTTGTTCCGTTTTCTGCGTTTGCCTTTTGGTTGTGCGTCAGCTCCAGCTGTTTTTCAGCGTTTTTTGTCACAACTTCTGGCTAATGTGCCATCGTGTTGCAACTATTTAGACGATATTGTTGTGTCCGGTCGGACGCCTGCTGAACATTTCCGTAATTTGGAGTGTTTGTTTAAAGTGTTGTCCCAGGCAGGCCTACGTTGCAACATCGATAAATGTTCATTTTTCCTTACGGAGCTGGAGTATCTGGGACATGTTATTAATGCTCAAGGCATTCATCCCTCCCAGTCACATTTAGCAGCTATTCGTGATTTGCCCGCCCCTCGCAATCTGAATGAATTGCAAGCAGTTCTTGGCAAATTGACGTATTATATTAGGTTTATACCTAATGCATCACAGATTGCTGCACCGTTGCATCGTCTCCGCCGTAAGAATGTTCCGTTTGTGTGGTCAGCTGATTGCCAATCAGCCTTTCAGCAGCTTAAAGAGGCTTTATTGAATGATCGTTGTCTGGTCCATTACGACCCTAACAAGCCTCTGGTGTTAGCTTGTGATGCCTCTTCTTTCGGCCTCGGTGCTGTGTTGTCTCACCGAGTCGGTAACACCGAACGTCCTATTGCGTTCGCATCTAAATTGCTCAACAAAGCTCAGTGTAATTATAGCCAATTGGACAAGGAAGCGTTGGCTATTGTGTTCGGTGTCACGAAATTCCATCACTACCTCTATGGTAGACCATTCCATTTAGTAACAGATCACAAGCCCCTGACGTCACTGTTTCATCCGTCTAAACCAGTTCCTCAGCGGACAGCTCAAAGACTACAACGTTGGGCTCTTTTGTTATCACAATACCAGTATGAGATACTGTATCGCCCTACAGCTCAGCATGCAAACGCTGACGCGCTTTCTAGATTGCCGATTGCTGCGGATGATGTCTTCGATTCCTCCGAAGACTCTTGCCATCAGATTGACGCCGATGAGCATCAATCCCTCCGGGATTTTCCGATTGATTATCGTCAGGTGGCACGTGAGACAGCTACGGATCCTCATCTGAGTTTACTATTACGTTTTGTTCAACGTGGTTGGCCGTCCAAGGCAAAGGACATATCGGATCCTGTGGTTCGTCGCTATTATCCGCAACGTCATCTGTTGTCTGTTTCGCACGGAGTTTTGCTGTTACGCACCGAGAATGACCAGCTTCGTGTAGTGGTTCCCCAAGTGCTCCAATCCAAGGTCCTCGACTTGTTGCATCAAGGTCATTGGGGAGTGGTCCGCACCAAGCAGCTTGCCCGCCGTCATTGTACATGGATCGGCATTGATAAGCAGATTACGCAGATGTCTACAGATTGTTCGACGTGTGCCGAACACCAAGCTGCTCCGCCTCAACGCTATTTTGAGTGGGCACGCCCTGCCGGTCCCTGGCAGCGAGTACATATTGATTTCGCTGGTCCATATTGGCATTCTCGTTGGCTCATCGTGATCGATGCATTTAGTAATTTTCCGTTTGTTGTGCCCATGCAGTCTACAACGTCTGCACAAACTATACAGGCGTTGACTTCAATTTTTTGTATTGAGGGTCTTCCAGAAGTTTTAGTGTCTGACAATGGTCCACAATTTACCTCTGCTGAACTTGAAAGTTTTTGTTCTGCCAATGGCATTCGCCATGTTCTTACTCCGCCGTTCCACCCTCAATCGAATGGTGCAGCGGAACGTTTTGTACGCACATTCAAGGATCATATGGACCGCCTTCGTGCTACGCACTCTCGTCAGCAGGCCCTCATCACGTTCCTGTCGTCGTACCGGACCACGCCACGCGACGGCCCTTCGCCTGCGGAGCTTCTCCACGGCCGTCGTCATCGCACCCTACTACGGTTGTTGCACCCCCCGGATCGACCCGCCGCTTCTGAGCATCGCACGCGTTTTCAGCGCAACGACGCCGTTTTTTTCAGAGTTTATCACGGTCGCCGTCGTTGGGAACGTGGTACCATGATACGTGTCCAGGGTCGCGATTTTTATACTGTTCAAGGTGCTACTGGGGTGCACAGGAGGCATCAGAACCAGTTGCGCCGCGCTGGCCGCCCGGATTCTGCCGCTCGTTCTTTGTCCACAGATTTGGTCCGCGGCGGGTTCCAGCCGCGCCTTCCGACTTCGCTGCCGCCCCCAGGGCAGCAGCAGCAGCCGTCGCCGCTACCACGCCGACAGCCCGTCCCGTTGATGCCTCCCGCGCAGCTTCATTCGGGAGCGCCCCAGGTGGTCGCTCCGGCGCCTGCGGTCCCTCTTCAGTCGCCACCGCCTTCGGAGCTGATGGACGTCGACCCCTCAGCCGGGCCGCCTTCCCAAGCGGTGGCTGTGCAGCCTGTCCTGCAGCCGCTTTCCTTGGGCACCCCCAAGGAGTCTGACACCGCAGCGCCTTGTCCGGCGCCCACTCAGCAGCCGTCGACGCAGCGTCAGGAGACGCTGCCTCTCTTCGTGGGTCCCGACGCCCCGTCGCGTCCAGTACCAGAAGCTGCGCCCGTGGTCACAGGCGTGCACCCTGACCTCGGTTTTCAGTCGGTGTTTCCCGGGGCCCCGCGCAGCCAATGCTGGGGTGCGGACCGGGGACTGCCACCGACAACAGTCTCCGCCCCGGTCTCTTCTGCTACGCCTGCGGCCAGACCCCTCCCCCGCCGTCGACGCTCGCCACGTCATTATTCAACGACGGTGCGGCGATTTGGGGGGGGGGGAGGAGTGTTATGTCCTAGCCAGTAATGCCAACCGAGCCCGCTGCCAAAAGGTTGGCAGCATCAAAGTCCGGACGCCGTCCGCATAAGCAGCGCCAGCGAGACAGCAAATCGCCGCAAGTCTGCGCGCGCCACCGCTGGCTTCTGGCTTCTTAAGCGCTGGAGTCGCGAGCGCTAGGACAGTTCTGTATTCGCCGCTCAGTTGTATACGCGCCACCGAATTGTGTACTTGCTAGTCAGTTGTGTGTTCATCGCAGCAGAGTTGTTGTTTGTCGTCAGCCGACGCTGACCTAGCCGCTCCGACTCGAACTAGACAGATCTCTGTAGACACGGAGTTCACTATTGTGTTTCTGTATCTTCACCAATAAAGATAAGTACCGACTTTTATTTAATCTGAGTGTTTGGGCTTTCACTGTTCCAGCGGACCGGTCGGCCCGCTATTAAAAGTGTGGCGGTGACTTCGTGAGCCATTTCTACAGCCAAGTGTTTGTCGCTACGAACACGGCCACAAAATACTTAGTCACCTAAATGTAATTAATCGCTTTGGTAGCCTTTAGTACTAAACCACCCAACATCGTAAATAAGTGGGTCTCCACCACAAAATGTTGACCCCGTGAGACAAGGATAATCCACTAACTGTAATACATCAGGGCCTTCTGATTCCCCATTTTCCGAAGACCCAGCAGGTTAATCGATCGGTGATATACGGATATCCACTTCAGAAAAAGGCATAACAATATGTCGAAATAAATGAACATCTACTCCTAACACACTGGAACACAGCTATAAAATAAGAGACCTGAAAATATTTTAATGAAATACCTGACTAACTACCAATAAGGACATGTTTGTGTCCCATCGTTCCTCATGCAGACCAAGATATCCTTTCCAACTTCCGTCGTGAACTTAATATTGGGATGCAGACATTAGCACATAGTATTAATCGTAAACGCGCGCATGCGGACCAATATCTTCATGCATCATGTTGCCATCCATCGTACTAACGCAGTGGGGTCCTATGTACACTGGTAGAAAGAGCTTCCGCCATCTCGGATGCAGATAGTTTGACACAAGAACTGGAGCATCTAAAAGCCGTGTTCAAGCAAAATGGTTATACTGACAACCAGATACGTCGTTATTACAACCACCCTCCGCAGTGCTCGATTGTCCGTATCCGTCAGTAACTACATGAGATATGCTGGTTGTTCGTTCACGTTTCCACTTCACAAACACATCATCAATAGTCCTCTTAGGCAGCTCTAGAAGTACTTATGCCATGAAGAGGGTGGCATCCAATGACTAGTCCACGTTCAGAGTTAAGAAGCTCTCCTCATCGACCCATTCTGCTGATACTGCTTTTCTACTGACAACTCCTTTTATACTGGTGTGTCCTCCTCTCGTGACATCTAGTGGTCAATTCCGCATTGTATGCGGGTGAACGGATGCTTTTAATCAGATTGTGCACATACACCGCGACCCACCATACGGTGCATGGCGAAGGGTCTCTTGTAGCACTGCTGCTTATTCCCTTTGCTGTTCCACTCGCTAATGGTGCGATGGAAAAATGACTATATTCTTCAGGGTACTCATTGATTTCTCTTCTTTGCATTCGTGGTCCTTACGCGACATGTACAGTATGTTGGCAATTTCTGCACAATGTCCGAGTGTCTAGATTCAGGGATAAATGATCATTCATAATGTCCAGGTGTCTAGATTCAGGGATAAATGATCATTCTAGCTGTGCGGCAGGTAACAGCGTATATTGTAAACAACCCCATAAATTCCTGCTGCAGGTTTACAAAAATGTTTCAAATGGCTCTCAGCACTATGCGACTTAACTTCTGAGGTCCTCAATCGCCTTGAACCAATTAAACGTAACTAACCTAAGGACATCACACACATCCATGCCCGAGGCAGGATTCGAACCTGCGACCGTAGCGGTCGCTCGGTTCCAGACTGTAGCGCCTAGAACCGCACGGTCACCCCGGCCGGCGCAGGTTTACAGATATTGGCCGTTGACAGTGTGTTCATGTGAAGAGTAAACAACGGCGGTTTGTAGTGACTAGCTGCTCATGTCTGAGAAGGGAGATTCTTTTCTTAGAGTGGCGGCTATTCTGCTACTTTGGTTATGTTCGGACTGTCTTGTGTAAGCGCAGGTGGTGTATGGTCGTTTCGTACTGTCTAATCGATATACAGCGTACAGAGATAGTTTCTGATTGGATCTTATTTTTATTAATATTTCCCTTTCGGTGTTTCATATACTTGAATGTTGTTCTTACTGAGCAGTTCTGTGGAGCACGATGAATGGATGTGTGAAGAATTTTGAATTTTATAACTGAATTCTCCACCGGAGCTTGGCAGAACACGTGGGCGTCGTTAAAATGGAAACAGTTAACTAATGTTCCGAAAATGTTCTATATCTTGCTTTTTGTCGCTCTCTTTTCCTTTCAGGACCGTCACGTTGCCCCGTTTCGATGCAGTAACAGCACTGAATGCTCCACATGCAATTTTGAACATGATATTTTAGGCTGTCCTTTTAGTTATTTGGGACAGTGTTTTTGTACTCGACAGTGGTGTAGCAGGCCCAAGTATAAAACTACATGGTGCATGGTGCACTGCTATGCAGCCTCACTGGGAATAGCCGTTTCTATCGTAGACTTTGCCGCCGCAGTAAGTTTGGGTATCCCGTCCCGTGCCACCAGCAGAGACGACATCCCAGGATGTGACTTGGGACTGTTGACTATGGGGGCATCCTGATGCTTGGAACCCAACGAGCATGCCGAGTCTTATAAACGATCTCTTAGTGATGGTAAACTGGTGGGCTGGGTATTCCCACTGTAAATGGGAGGCCAGTCAGAGGATCATTTTTCGGATTCTCTGCAGCGTTTCGCCACAGACACGTCACGTTCTCCAGTTGCGCTCTTGTGAGGCTAATATAGACGGCGAGGCCAGTCACTGGCGGTAATGTCGACCCTATGTTTTATTTTCTCTCGCGTACATTGTAGCCAATTTCCTAGACCGCTTTGCACTAGAGGATTTATGCAGCTCAGCCAAAGTCTGCTTCTAGGCCCTACTTCCCATCTACTTGCGAGGTTCTGGTCGTATCGACATCCTCACCCGACGGTAAATGAAACATTTCTGCATCTTCATCGGTCCTGGATGAAGATATAACAAGGAAAAAATGTAACTCATCAATGAAAGCTTTCACAACCGGGTCTCGTAGTTACTGATGAGCCTTACGGGCTGTATTGTTGTAGCCAAGAAACTTTTCGGTTCCTGACGGTTCGTCCATCTTCGGAAGCGCTGCTGCCGACGCTGCGTCTTGCCGAATGACGAGGCGGACTTCTGAGAGCGGCATAAATACTGTATATACTGAGCGTAGTCAAGTTAACATGTGATCAGCAGAGATAATCTCTGTCAGAGAGAGAAAGCTGGAAGATTGAAACACAAGGTTTTCCGGAAAGTCACACATACGGATAGACAACTACATAAGAAATCCAACCATCATCGGAAACAAAACAGAGGTGGCATTAAAAGTCTTGTTGAGAGAGCCAACAGAATTTTCACGCCGAAACACCTGGACGCCGAATTAAAGCATCTGAAGCACGCTATCGAGAAGAATGGCTGTTCAGGAAAAGAAGTAAATAGGGCTCTGAGACCGAATAACTGTAGGAAAAAGGAGAACGATAAAACGCAGCGATGGAAGAACACGGTTTTTCTCCCTCTTTTATCAAAAACGTACCTGATCAGGTCGGCAAGGTTTTACACAAAAATGACATCAGACCGGAAATGAGAAGTTTTCACAGAATGGATTGGTAGGCAGGGACTCGTCTTCTTAGCCAATAAACAGATTGTAATAACATTCGGAAATCGAACTTTTTATACAAATATCCGCGTAAAAGTGGAACAATGCCTACTCACATTAACAACGTAGAAGTAGGGTAAATTAGAATGTCAGTGGTGTTTCTTGCAGGACTCTAGTACGAATCGTTTGCGAGATACTACATTTTAGTATATTTTAGAAAGTTCCCACACCGACACTTGTTCGTGTCATTCGACGTGCGTAGTTGCTAGGTATGATGGAGTTATATTTGCTTACAATGTCCTTGTGTGTTCCTTGAGTGCATTGTCACTTGCTAGTCAGCTAGTGTGTGACAGTCCAAGCACCAGATCGTGAGTGGAAGATGGAATCTACCAACGTAGAAAAAGCCGACATGCTCATGGTGTACAGAGAGCATAGAAATAAAGCAGTTCGTTCGTGTACGGTGTATGTGGCAAGACACCGCAATAGACGCCATTCATGTTGGCAATTATTTATCAATTTCTCCAACCGGTTACTAGAAAGTGGCAACAGAAGGAAATATGTGATGACAGAAGAGGTGGAATTTAATAAGCTTGGTGCTGTTGTAGTTGGTCCGCAAGTTGGATCCGGTGCAGTTGCACGAGAAAGTGGCGAGTCTGAGGCAAGTGTCCCACACATTCTCCATTGACAAAGGTTCCATCCTTACGGCATCTCTCTATATCAAAATCTACATGTAAACGATTTTGAGAATCTTGATAACTTCTGTACAATGGCATTAAGACAGGGTACTTTTGACGTTATCATGTATACTGTTTAGTGATGAAACCACAGTTATCAATCACGGCCAGGTAAAACACCGAAGCATGTACTGTTGGTCTGTTGACAGCTTCCGCAAGGACATGCCAGTTACATAACGTATTACCGCAGCGTGCTTGGACATCTCCGTTGAAATGCTAGTATATATACAGCATTCGTTCTATACCAGACTGGAAGTGTGTATTCCAGCTTCCTGTGGTCATTTTGGATACAACCTGTGAAGAGCAGTCGTCTCGTTAGTGGTCCGAATACACATAACTAGTGTCTGCACTTGCATCGTTCTTTAGTGTGTGTTACCACCGGATATTTAAAAGTGTAGGTGTGTAACCTTTTCAAAATACGATATCTCGTAAACGACTTGCACAAGAATCCTACAACAACCACCACTGGCATTCTAATTTACCCTACTTTTAGTTTTCTAATTTCAAAAGACATTGTTCCATTAAAAACAGTGTATCTTTGCACAAAAAATACACTCTCTAATTATTATTACTATCTGTTGAATCGTTAACAACACGACCTCTGGTTACCAGCATATTCTGTGAAAACTGGATACCAATAGCACTGTCATTTCCGCAGTATTAGCCGAGTAAGTTTTAGCTGATGAACCCCGTCTAATCATAGTGATAATTTTAACAGGAAAGATGAAGCTTTTAAACTCAATGATATATATAGACAGTTTTTTTCTTATGGTTTTAGGGTGCAAAGCTGCTACGGTCATTAGCATCAGGTCTGTGGCTTAGGGAGAGGTTTAAAAAAAAAAAAAAAAAAAAAGGAAATCAGCAGCAATGGGAGTGAAACTCAAAAAGTGGGAAAACTAAAAAAACAGAAGGAAAGCTTAGAAAACCACTATAGAAGGGGGGGGGGGTTGTTTTCCCCAAAATGAGCTTCAAATGACCGACGTCATCTCACTGACACTAATAAGCTCCCCGAGGACGCGATCGGCTGAGCGCGTCTCATCTGCTAAAATGGAAGATATATAATGCGACAGCTGCAGACGGGCGCGTACCGGAGTAAAATAGGAGCACTCAAGGAAAAGGTGTCTCACGGCCACAGTTGAGAGCAGTGGGGACAAAGCGGGGGAGGATCGCCACTTAGACAGTGGCTCTGCAGACTCGATAGATAAGATTTTATCTTAACGGCCGACAATCGATTTATCTCTGACGAAGAGTATCTCTGCTGGTCACGTGTATACTCAACTTCGCCCACTTTACACAATATTTCTTTCGCCCTCCGACGTCCGACTGGTCAGTCGCCATGAGCACCTCCACAGACGCCCAGCGCAGCTCTGGACAAAACGTCAGGAACCGAAAAGTTTCGTCGGCCACGGCCATACAGCCCGCAAGACTCATCAGCAACTGATTATTTAACTGCTGCGTTTAACCGCCTATAACGGCTCGTTAAGTTGATCTGCGGTTCGCCCGAAACTGCCACGGGCGGAGTGGTGTACGCTGTCTGCTCATCTGTTGTTTCCAGACGCCAGACGCGGCCGTATCCGTATCGAGTCCGTCACGTGGCCGCTCGTCGTAAACATGGCAGGCAGTATCGATGACGGACGGCCGCCAGCGGGCACGAGCCGGGCCGCGCCGCCGTTATTACCCCGCGCGCTGCGCTGCTCTCCGCCGTCGTAATTATCATTGTGCGCCGGCCGCCGACCGCCATGGGGTAGCGGGTAGGCCGGCTCGCAACCCGCCGACTGGCGTCGATCGCGTCTGTCGGACGCAGCCGACCGGCGCTCGAGTGACGTTGCTTAATCGCCGAATTAATGCATCGGATCCGCCGTAATTAGGATGCGAAGCGTGGGGTGGGAGTTGCTTCACACGCGCCCACCCCCTTCTCCCGACACCCCGCCTCTGTCATAACTTACGCCCGCTCTGCTGCCACCGGATGCGAGCGCTGCGTTGCCGGCGCACTACTTGCCAACTGCCGCGTCGACTGTGCACGCCGAGAACAATCGCGCGTCGCTACCTGCTCGCCCGCCGGGCCAGCCAATTCTGGCGTGAGTGTGGTGGGATCTAGAACGAGCGCTCCACGCTGATGACAGCGCTATCCTTCAGGCTGATTACTTCGACAGTACACCGCTTATCTCTTCCTCCATCCGTTCATTTGTTTCTCAGAATCAGAATACCACCCTCCCTTCCACTCTCATTCTTTCCTCCATTTCTCTGTCTGCCTCTCTCTCTCTCTTATTCACATTCTCTCTCGCTGTGTGTGTGTGTGTGTGTGTGTGTGTGTGTGTGTGTGTGTGTGTAGATTTTACACTGTGTGTAGGCACCTGCCCGCTCGTAAGGTTTAATGAAACTATGTGCGCTTCTGCCGTGCTGCAAGTCGTACGAATATTAAGTGGAATAAGCAGCAAAGCACCTGACGCGGAAGGGCTGTTCCATTGCCCGGTGCAGTCATTGCATCTGTCACTCCTATTACAGAGCACGCCAGTTTTAATTGCGAAATCTGTCTCTAAACGATCTCGCACTACCGTCACCTGTTCGTAAACAGGAATAGTTGGTGTAACCAGATATACAGGGTGGTTCATTGATCGTGACCGGGTCAAATATCTCACGAAATTAGCGTCGAACGAAAAAACTACAAAGAATGAAACTTGCCTAGCTTGGAGGAGGAAACCAGATGGCGCTATGGTTGGCCCGCTAGATGGCGCTGCCATAGGTGAAACGGATATCAACTGCGTTTTTTTTAAATAGAAAACCCCATTTTTATTACATATAGTACGTAAAGAAACATGAATGTTTTAGTTGGACCACTTTTATCGCTTTGTGACAGATGGCGCTGTAGTAGTCACAACCATATGGCTCACAATTTTAGACGAACAGTTGGTAACAGGTAGGTTTTTTAAATTAAAATACAGAACGTAGGTACGTTTGAACATTTTATTTCGGTTGTTCCCATGTGATACATGTACCTTTGTGAACTTATCATTTCAGAGAAGGCATACTGTTACAGCGTGATTACCTGTAAATACCACATTAATGCAATAAATGCTCAAAATGATGTCCGTTATTTGGCAATACGTGTAACGACATTCCTCTCAACAGCGAATAGTTCGCCTTCCGTAATGTGAATTGACAATGCGCTGACGCATGTTGTCACCCGTTGTCGGGGACCACGATAGCAAATATCCTTCGACTTTCCCCACAGAAAGAAATCCGGGGACGTCAGATCCGGTGAGCGTGCGGGCCGTGGTATGTTGTTCCGACGACCAATCCACCTGTTATGAAATATGCTATTCAATACCTCTTCAACCGCACGCGTGCTATGTGCCCGACATCCATCATGTTGGAAGTACATCGCCATTCCGTTATGCAGTGAAACATCTTGTGTAACATCGGTAGAACATTACGTAGGATATCAGCATACATTGCACCATTTAGATTGCCATCGATAAAATGGGGAACAATTATCCTTCCTCCCTTAATGCCGCACCATACATTAAACCGCCAAGGCCGCTGATGTTGCCGGCCGGAGTGGCCGAGCGGTTCTAAGCGCTACTGTCTGGAACCACGCGACCGCTGCGGTCGCAGGTTCGAATCCGGCCTCGGGCATGGATGTGTGTGATGTCCTTAGGTTAGTTAGGTTTAATTAGTTCTAAGTTCTAGGGGACTGATGACCTCAGAAGCTAAGTCCCATAGTGGTCAGAGCCATTTGAACCATTTTTCGCTGATGTGCCACTTGTCGCAGCCATCGTGGATTTTCCGTTGTCCAGTAGTGTATATTATGCTGGTTTACGTTACCGCTGTTGGTGAATGACGCTTCGTCGCTAATAGAACGCGTGCAAAAAATCTGTCATCGTCCCGTAATTTCTCTTGTGCGCAGTGGCAGAACTGTACACGACGTTCAAAGTCGTCGCCATGCAATTCCTGGTGCGTAGAAATATGGTACGGGTGCAATCGATGTTGATGTAGCATTCTCAAAACCGACGTTTTTGAGATTCCCGATTCTCGCGCAATTTGTTTGCTGCTGATGTGCGGATTAGCCGCGACAGCAGCTAAAACACCTATTTTTTACAATTCTTTTATTCTATCCAATTATTTCTTACATCATAACCCACCACCTTATACATTAGTGGGTCTTAAATCTAAATTACATTTTATTAGTATTAGCAGCATTTTTACTTCTATTTCTAGGTATTAGTAAGCTTACTTGCTACAAGAAATGATGAGATAGTTTCTTAATGGGTAAGATCTAGTGTCTAGCCTTAACTAACTAATCTAGGGGCTACTTCCTGCAGCGTTACAGGCGTGCCAGTTGTTGCATATAAACCTACTATGTGGCCGTGCCCACTGAGCTAATCCCAGTGAGCATGCCCCTGTAAAACACATACTTGGGCATCATCATTTGTTGAAGGTCGTGGTTGACGTTTCACGTGTGGCAGAACACTTCCTGTTTCCTTAAATAAAATAACTATCCGGCGAATGGTCCAGACACTTGGATGATGTCGTCGAGGATACCGAGTAGCATACATAGCACACGCCCGTTGGGCATTTTGATCACAATAGCCATACATCAACACGATATCGACCTTTTCTGCTATTGGTAAACGGTCCGTTTTAACACGGGTAATGTATCACGAAGCAAATACCGTTCGCACTGGCGGAATGTTACGTGATACCTCGTACTTATATGTTTGTGACTATTACAGCGCCATCTATCACAAAGTGAAAAAAGTGGTCCAACTAAAACATTGATATTTCTTTACGTACTACACGAATGTGTAATAAAAATGGGGGTTCCTATTAAAAAAAAAAAAAACGCAGTTGATATCCGTTTGACCTATGGCAGCACCATCTAGCGGGCCAATCATAGCGCCATCTGGTTTTCCCCTTCAAGCTATACAAGTTTCGTTCTTTGTAGTTTTTTTCGTTTGACGCTTATTTTGTGAGGTATTTGGCCCGGTCACGACCAATGGACCACCCTGTATAACCATTCAATCGGTTCCAGTAACGACCACAATGCAAAAATTTCTGCTTAGTTGGAACGGATTCCGCAAATGACTAAATAGTCTTCCTCCGTGTGCTCTAAAACAAGGCAACCGCATTTACAGTAATTCACGGCAACAATCTATCAGTTTAAAGAAACAGTTTTCATTCTGCTACGGAGTGTGCTCTATTTCGAACAACCTCGGAGCTTAAAACTGTTTCCCGGACGGCGACTCGAACTGGCAATGTTCGCAGGTTAGATTCCTGATCCGGCACACAGTTTTAGCCTGCCAGGAAGTTTCGAGTCCATCAGTTTTTCCCTTCCACCCTGGCACAGCAATGTTCCAAGAAACGACAGCAGTTTGCCTTCGAAACGAACATTTGCTTAATCGAAAGCACACACTACCAGAGCTCTTAGCGGCATGCAGGGCGGTGTGCGCCGGTTGGCAGCAATTGGGTGAATGTCCCGAAGTAGTTTTTCCAAGTACCATCATCTTTCCTTTATTCTAACACAGGATAAATTAGCACCGTTGCAACATAATACGAAAATACGTTATTGTATATGTAGTTTTCAGTCTCGTTAACTTTACTTTTTACTTCAAAATCATTGTATAACAAACACAGAAATCACGCGGCGATTTTAAACTGAAAAGGTACTCCAAAATTATTCACGCAATATCTGGAACGAAACAGTGTACGTATAGTAACGTGGTTTTGCATGGTATTGCAATGATGCTTATTTTTCATGTTTTAGGGTAAAGAAATCCACTGATGATGGCGCTATTCCACCGGAACTACTTTCGTGAATTAATTAAACAAAAACTATCTACATGAAGGCGGACCCACAGTTCCATATTGCATTGCTCAATCATGGGCCAACAAAAGTAGAGTTGAAGTTACAGTGATTCACTCGATTAATACTGCAATGTAAACTGATGCCTTTTTTTAGTTCGAGTGTTAGCAAATAGGTACAATGATCTGTGTAGTTATAGCACAAATCGAAAATCTTAATACTGGTGTACTATATATATGAGGGATGGTCAGTGAGGAATGCAACTCATTGTTCGTCTTAAAGCAGGTTGATTTATTTAGGTCGCGTGGAATTAGCCGAGCGGTCTAAGGCACTGCAGTCGTGGACTCTGCGGCTGGTCCCGGCGGAGGTTCGAGTCCTCCCTCGGGCATGGGTACGTGTGTTTGTCATTGGGATAATTTAGGTTAAGTAGTGTGTAAGCTTAGGGACTGATGACCTTAGTAGTTAAGTCCCATAATATCTCACACACATTTTGTACTTTTTTTTGTTTATTCAGCATTCAATTACACCTTATTATTTCCCACTCTCTTGGCTACAAAAGCCCTGTTTTTCATCGCAATCTCTATTCTATGCAACGACGTAGCACCACCTTACTGGGAGGGTCTGTATGCCCGCATGGTGCCACTCTGCTGCTCGACATTGGAGCCAAAGTTCTGCTGCATCAATAAACTCCCCGTCTTCCAGATACTGCTTCGCGGAAACTACATCTTCGATAGGACGAAATAGATGGAAGTCGGAACGTACGAGATCTTGATGTGGGGTGGATGAGAAACAATGGTCAAATGAAGTTTTGTGAGCTCCTATCAGGAGCGCAGACTTGTGTGAGGCGATATGTTTGCTTATGATCCGTGGACCACACAGAATGAGAGTTTCCGCACGTTCCAAAATTGCAGGAGTCACGGTTGTGTGCGGCCGGTTGGTACGCAGAAGATCGAACGGGTTTGCGTTAACCTTGTTGCTATGATGACAAACGCCTCGTCCAACGACTCACTGTGCTTTTGTTCGCTGCCAGCTAGCCACAGACATTCTGCAATCGCCCACTAATATCAGTGATGCTCTGGTTTTGGCCAAAAGAAACTCGATGACAGCCATTTTGACGGCTATATGTAGCTCCGACACCTATCGGAAATTCATGGAGCTATAGGTGCTGAAGAGGAAATGTTCTACAATGATCTTTGTTGGTCCATTACGGATCGTGGAACGACGGCTGGCATGAACTTCTTGATGCAATAATTTACCAACAGCCGTATGTAGAGTAGAAGTTTATTTTATTTTATGAACTTCTATGTGCTACCAGTTTCGGCATTACATTGATGCCATCTTCAGCCCCCCACTCGTCATAGTCGTAAAATCGCTATACACGGAAGGAGCCATATAACTGGATCCGTGAATCAAATCGTCCTGCAACAGCTCTTGGTGGCCAGGCGACACAGACGATTTGATTCACGGTTCCAGTTGTATAGCTCCGTCCGTGTATAGCGATTTTACGACTACGACGAGTGGGGTCTGAAGATGGCATCAATGTAATGCCGAAACTGGTAGCGCATAGAAGTTCATAAATAAAATAAATTTCTACAATACATATGGCTGTTGGTAAATTATTGCATCAAGATTTTCTACAATGATCCACAACAAATTCCGCATTTTTTCAACCAATACTGGCCGTAAAAATTGTGTTCCATTATTTATAGAACATCCCTCATAGATACAAAAAAATGGTTCAAATGGCTCTGAGCACTATGGGACTTATCTGCTGAGGTCATTAGTCCCCTAGAACTTAGAATTACTTAAACCTAACTAACCTAAGGTCATCACACACATCCATGCCCGAGGCAGGATTCGAACCTGCGACCGTAGCGGTCGCGCGGTTCCAGACTGTAGCGCCTAGAACCGCTCGGCCACCTTGGCCGGCCTCATATATACAGTAATAACGGAAGTTTCCACAAAATGTCGAGTAATTTCAACATTTAATTTGTTCGCCATATTTTGATTCTGGAATTTTGCTCGCCCTGTTCTACCACCAAAGTTCAGTTTGACAGTGTGCCCAGCCGTAGAGGAGCCATTGGTGCTACTAGAGTAGGTAGCTTTGATTATTAAATTTTACACATTGTTAACCCCAAAATCGTCCGCAAGTTGAATAATGTACTTTCGTACTGTAATGTATACCCACAATAAGCATAATTTCGTTGTTTTCTATCCTTCCTGGTGTTCCATTTTAAAGGCCTGCACTGTTCTTCTCAACAGCCAAGTTTGCTGTCGACTGGGCATTTGAAATTTTTGTGTTGTATTAGATATTTAACTTCGCCAATTTACAGCTGTAAAAATGGAAGTGTGGGAGAACTGTGCGGATTTTTTAAAAAAAGGACATACGGAGACCGATATATTACTAATGAGATGTGGGTGATGCGGGTAGAGGAGTCAAAAAATAGAAGAGCAAGCACTCTTTTGTTAGTAATGAAACTTGCTGTTCGTTTTCGCAGCGCAAGTTCCAGTGAGATATATAGTTCAAATCAAAGTGTCCGGGTGAAATATAGTAACGTTATCGAGCCATTCTGCAAAGCGTGGAAGTGGAACGTGGTGCTTCTATTGCTTAACGAAATGTGCGGCTCTTGAGCCTATTGGGAGGAGTGACGTGTGGTGGGCGGCACTCAGTAGATGAGCCGAGTGGCGGTGCGTGTGCGTAAACGGCTGCGTGTGAAGTCGGCTGTCCCTGCCCGTGGCGGTGAGCGCGGTGTCCACGCACTCCTCACTCCATAATAGGACTCGTGCTGTTAATTGCTTCTTTCATTAGTGAAATAGCCACGCCGCCTGTGCGCTGACCCCAGGCTTCATTAATACTTGTCAGCCCGCAGATATCGATCTCGTATCTCTCCCTTTTGTCATTTCCATTACCCGGCGCTACCGATAAGTGCGCTTTACAAGTACTCGAGCACAATGATTACGTTCTTATCGCGCCGGACACAAGGAAAGAAGCGAAGTCAAGCGAGCCAGTAATGCCATTTACTACCAAATTATGTGAGGCATATCGACGCATTGGGCTGTTGGAAGACACGAAAACTTACGATTTGGGCCTATAGATCAGTTAATAACATTACGTGTTTCTGTTCGGTTAATTTCTAAAGCGTATTCTGAATATACTGCACTTTTTCTACCAAGAAATAGACTCCAAGCTCTCGAACTATTATACAATAAGCGCAATTGCTTGCAACGTTATAATTATTAGAATTTTTTTACCGCTTTATATTGCATTTCATTACTCGCTTTCTTCAGGAAGCAAAAATGGTTCAAATGGCTCTGAGCACTATGGGACTTAAGTGCTGCGGTCATCAGTCCCCTAGAACTGAGAACTACTTAAACCTAACTAACCTAAGGACATCACACACATCCATGCACGAGGCAGGATTCGAACCTGCGACCGTAACTGTCGCGCAGTTCCAGACTGTAGCGCCTAGAACCGCTCGGCCACCCGTCCGGCTTTCAGCAAGCAGTAAAAATTTACGAAACGGTATACTTGTAGTACCCTTAGTAGTGTGCCTACTATACAGGGTGGTCCATTGATCGAGACCGGGTCAAATATCTCACGACCAATCCACCTGTCATGAAATATGATATTCAATACCTCTTCAACCGCACGCGAGCTACGTGCCGGACATCCATCATGTTGGAAGTACATCACCATTCTGTCATGCAGTGAAACATCTTGTAGTAACATCGGTAGAACATTACGTAGGAAATCAGCACACATTGCACCATTTAGATTGCCATCGATAAAATGGGGGCCTATTATCCTTCCTCCCATAATGCCCCACCATACATTAACCGACCAACGTCGCTGATGTTCCACTTGTCGCAGCCATCGTGGATTTTCCGTTGCCCAATAGAGCACATTATGCACGTTTACGTTACCGCTGCTGGTGAATGACGCTTTGTCGCTAAATAGAACGCGTGTAAAAAATCTGTCATCGTCCCGTAATTTCTCTTACGCCCAGTGGCAGAACTGTACACGACGTTCAGAGTCGTCGCCATGCAATTCCTGGTGCATGGAAATATGGTACGGGTGCAATTCCTATTTAAACTGTACACGACGTTCAAAGTCGTCGCCTTGCAATTCCTGGTGCAAAGAAATATGGTACGGGTGCAATCCCTATTTTGAAAAACGCAGTTGATATCCGTTTGACCTATGGCAGCGCCATCTAGCGGGCCAACCATAGCACCATCTGGTTTCCCCCTAAAAGCTAGACGAGTATCGTTCTTTTTCATTTGGTGCTTATTCCTTGAGATATTTGGCCCGGCCACTATCAATGGACCACCCTGTATATCCAACATGCATCAATGCGGATAAAGCATTAAAGTTCTTTTATATACCTATCGAGGCGACAAAAGTGGTGGGAAAGGGATAGGCACATATACAGACGTCGATAGTGCCGTGCTCACAATGAATGAAGGGGCAGTACATTTCTGGAGCGGTCGTTTGTACTCGGTTGATTCACGTGAAAGAGTTTTTGACGTGATCATGGCGGCAAGACGGGAATTAACAGACTTTGAATTCGGAATGGTAGTTGGAGCTAGACGCGTGGGACATTCCATTTCAGAATATTACCAGATACACAGTGTCAAGAGAGCAACAAGAATAACAAATTTCAAGCATCACCGTTCACCACGGACAACGCAGTGGCCTACGGCCTTCACTTAACAATCGAGAGCAGCGGCACTTGCGTAGAGTTGCCAGCGCTAACAGACAAGCAACACTGCTAGAAATAAATGCAGAAATAAGTGTGGGACGTACGACGATGGTATGCGTTTGGACAGTGTGGCGGGAGATATTTTGCGTTAAGAGGATATGGTAACAGACGACCGAAGCTAATGTCTTTCGTAACAACACGACATCGCCGGCAGCGCCTCTTCTTGGCTCGTGATCATGTCTCCTGGACCCTACACGACTGGGAAATGGTGATGTGGTCAGGTGAGTCCCAGTTTCGGCTGGTAATAATTGACGGTACGAGTGGGTACAGATCCCGCAAAGCTATGGACCCAAATGGTCAACAAGACACTGTGTAAGCTAGCTAGTGGATGCTACATAATGTTGTGGGCAGCATTTACTTGCGATGGAACCAATCATTAACGGCAAATGGTTATATTCGACTACTTTGAGACTACATACAGCCATTGAGGGACTTCATGTGTCCAAACAACGCTTGAATTTTATTGATGACAGTGCGCTATGTCACTTGGCCACATTTGTTGACGATTTGTTTGAAGAACATTCTGGGCAATTCGAGCAAATGGTTGGGCCACCCAGATCACTTGACATGTTTCCCATCGAACATTTATGGAACATAATTGACAGTTGCGTTTGTGCACAAAATCCTGCGCTGGCAACACTTTCACAATCATGGACAGCTGTAGAGGCAGCATGGCTCAATATTTCTGATTCCAAGGACTTGTAGAGTTCATGCGACGTCGAGCTGCTGCATTACTCCAGGCTGAAGGTGGTCCGTCACGGTACTAGGAGGTATCGCATGACTTTTGTCACCTCAGTACTCTCAGTAGCACGCCTACTACATGCAGGGTGTTCGAGTATAGGTTTCGATAGTGTTATCATTAGTACCTTAATATCCAACCACTTCGGTGTGTTGGGCGTTTTTTCTTTGTGTCTCAGTCATTCTGCAAACGTGTCACACAATTTGTTACTTGATCTTTTTGCTTAGTCGTTACTGAACCACGAGTGCACTACACTGTCAATGCGAAACGGGTGTACGGGCGTCACGTCGGACAGTTTTGTGAAAACTGCACAGTGTTTCAACGAGACAGCTGCTCGTCATATTCAGATGCTTACCGATGTCCTTTCTGATGAATTGCTGCGTTTGCTTGCCAATATATGCGCTGGCATTAGAAAAGCGCAGGCGCCAAGGGAAGGGGCTATAACATCATCCAGAGCCTCCTTCCGGAGAAACGGGCCACAGGAATCGCACGCGCGAAACAGGAAAAGCTCGCGAGTGTTGGCATCCAGTTTGTGTCCTGACTTCAATTCCCCGTCTGTGGTTGGTCGTTGGATTCGTTTACTTGCGGCCGACGGTTCCCTGGTCCCGCCAATGTTGGTTCCCGTGCGTCGCTACGTTGAAATTCAGTGTCTCTATTAATCAGGTCGCTAGTTACACGTATTTCGACTGTTTATTTGTCTCTCCGTAGTTCGTGATATGTCCCCTCTCAAGAAGGTATTCAGCAACAGCTGGCTTCTTCGGCTGACGTAATCTGGAGTGAAGTCTATGTTCACTGTATATATCTTGATCAGTGCGACACGTCTGACCAATGTATGATTTGCCACACTGACACGGGATTTTATATGTTCCTGGTCTCCTTAGACCTAGCCAGTTGCTAACAGAACCCGGTGCGTCTGCACTCGCGCTGGAGGGCGGTAGATACATTTTTTTTAATGATATTTCTTGAACAGCCAACCGATCTTAAGGAACACACCCCGAACATAACTTAGAAAACCGTTCTTGTGGAGTTTCCCGTTTCTTCTGGTTATTCTTGCGGTTTAGTGAGTGATGTTTGAAATGGAAGTATGGGATTAGGTCAGGTAAAAAGGTCTGTTTTAGCCGAAGAATGGCTTTTAATGGGATAGAACATGAACTACAGAGAGGCAAAGGTCTTTTCGTCCGACTGGGACTCAATCATTAAACAAGCAGCCGAAATATGTGCAACTAACGAGGTGATTAATAGAGACACGGGATTTAAACTTAGCATTGCATGGGGTCAACATTGGCGGTTCTAAGACGCAAGCGAACGGACCCAACCAGTCAGCACACAAGGGGAATCGAAGTCAGGACACTTAAACAGGGAGCCAATATTTGGTTCGCGCTCCCGCCGGGCCGCGATTTCGGACGGCGCTTTGCCCACGTCACGCTTGCGAAGATCGTGGCCCTTTTTTCCAGCACCAGGCTCTGGATGTTGCAATAGTACTTCTTAACAACACAGGTTCTGCAATGTTGTGTTTATTCACGAATAGCAGGCAGCAGCTTTCAATTAATTCACTGTGAGGCAATTACATAATGTGTACGAGTGCAGGTTGTGGCGCATGAACGACGACGTATGGCAGTTTGGGTCTGTCAGTGAGTAGCGCACGGATAGCCGAAGCGGTTGTGGTGACCTTTCACGTTAAGTAGGAAATAAGGGTTCGAGTTCCGGTCGGGCATAGATTTTCATTGTCGTCATTCCCTTATACAGCTTACTGTCGTTCGTATTTGCATGCATGCATGCATGGATTTGTGGGGTGTTTGGATGTGACACTGGCCCCATGTTGGACTGCGTGGGAACATGAGGGCAGGTATATTAGACGTCGAGGTTCCGGTCGATCGCCCTAATGTACACCAAGCGCGTCGTAACCTCTTGACATATCTGCCTGCTTTCTGGGGACAAGCAGAGTTCTCCCTACAACATTCTGTGTTGTCCCGCTTTACTGACCGGAACTTAACAGCAGCTGGACTAGGAAATTACCTGTCGCTAACACAGCAACGCAAACATCTGCGTTTGGAGCGATACTGTGACCAAGAAACATCGTCTTCTGATGAATGACGCCGCGTTGTGTTCAACGACTTATCGCGGTTCTGCTTTAGCCCGTATGAGCCTCGCAGGAGAGTATGGCGACAACCCTGGGAGAACTCCCATTCTTAAAATGATTTGGTGAGGTACTGCGATGTTTCTCCTGGAGTAATGGTGCCGTAATCAGCGGATTAAGATTTCAGATCACAGATGGTGGTGGTTGAGGAAGCTCTGGCGGCACAGTGGTACGTCACGGACATCCTGCGACCTCATGCGTTACGACTCATGACACACAATCGAGGAGCCACTTTTGAGCAGAACAATTCTCGTCCACTTATGTATCTCTATGAAATGGCTGTGTCATTTAGAGGCACTCCCGCCGTCAGCAAAATTTCTATGTACCAGATAGAACATGTATTGGACAGCTCCAACTTTCTCCCATTGCCAGTATCCAAGATATCAAAGACCAGCTGCAACAGTCGTGGGAGACGATACAAAGTCTGTATGACACCCTTCCTAACTGAGCCAGAGTAATACTGATAAATGTGTCCAACTGTCAAGTTCTTTGTAAATTTTAATCGATATTGCAGTGACTGAATTAAGGCCACATACCCTCTGTTTCAAATTCTAAAGGTGGCAGGGGTAAAATACAGGGAGCGAAAGGCTATTTACAATTTGTACAGAAACCAGATGGCAGTTATAAGCGTCGAGGGACATGAAAGGGAAGCAGTGGTTGGGAAGGGAGTGAGACAGGGTTGTAGCCTCTCCCCGACGTTATTCAATCTTTATATTGAGCGAGCAGTAAAGGAAACAAAAGAAAAATTTGGAGTAGTTGTTAAAATCCATGGAGAAGAAATAAAAACTTTGAGGTTCGCCGACGACTTTGTAATTCTGTCAGAGACAGCAAAGGACTTGGAAGAGCAGTTGAACGGGATGGACAGTGCCTTGAAAGGAGGATATAAGATGAACATCAACAAAAGCAAAACGAGGATAATGGAATGTAGTCGAATTAATTAGGGTGATGCTGAGGGAATTAGATTAGGAAATGAGACACTTAAAGTAGTAAAGGAGTTTTCCTATGTGGGGAGTAAACTAACTGATGATGGTCGATTTAGAGAGGATATAAAATGTAGATAGGCAATGGCATGGAAAGCGTTTCTGAAAAAGAGAAATTTGTTAACATCGAGTATAGATTTAAATGTCAGGAAGTCGTTTCTGAAAGTATTTGTATGGAGTCTAGCCATGTATGGAAATGAAACATGGACGATAAATAGTTTGGACAAGAAGAGAATAGAAGCTTTCGAAATGTGGTGCTACAGAAGAATGCTGAAGATTAGATGGGTAAATCACATAACTAACGAGGAGGTATTGAATAGAATTGGGGAGAAGAGGAGTTTGTGGCACAACTTGACTAGATCAGTTGGTAGGGCATATTCTGAGGCACCAAGGGTAGGACATGTTTTGAGGCATCGAGGGATCACAAATTTAGCGTAGGAGGGCAGCGTGGAGGGTAAAAATCGTAGAGGGAGACCAAGAGATGAATACACTAAGCAGATTCAGAAGGATGTAGGTTTCAGTAAGCATTGGGAGATGAAGAAGCTTGCACAGGATAAAGTAGCATGGAGAGCTGCATCAAACCAGTCTCAGGACTGAAGACCACAACAACAACAACAACAAGAACAACAACAACCCTCTCTACCCGCGGAGATTCATTTTCTTTCTTCCTCCCCTTCTGGGTGATTCAAGTTTTTTGTCAGACAGTGTGTTTCAATTCTATACAGCCATGAGAGAGATTTTCTGTATGCCGTGGCAGTAAATTTTGCCCAGTTTAGAAATGCGTCCAAGATAACACCCGGGTTATTATTTTGGCGGAGTAAAAAATAAATAAATAAATTTGGTTTACTTACATTTATTAGTTATAATTTGTTTTCTGTGAGACTCAGTTGAGTATAAAAATCACGCCCGATTCATTCAAATAAAAGTGTTGACTACCATAATTATTCTGCGAGTAATTAAATTAATACGTGTTAGTTTCCAAAACAGCTTCGCTGCATTTAGTCCGATTACGAAGGTAATTAATAAAATTGGCTTCTAAATTAAGCAGCAGAGTTATTTTATATAAACGTCAGTGGATGAATAAAGCAAAAGTTAGAAAGTATTGCAACCAGATGAGCTCACTGCTACAGTAAATACCTGTAGCGTGCCGGTAACTGATGCAAATGTTTTGCAAATATTAAAACAAAATAGCAGTCGTGTGCGTTAACATTTACTGCACAAAATTTTTTATGGAGCATGGTATTCAAGTACTCAACTGACCGTTGCAACGGGAGAAGCAGCCTCGCAACGCGTTCAGTTATTTCTACCAAGGCATTACGCCATGTGCAGTGGAGAAAAATTATGAAGGTATTTTCAGCTGATTATACAGATTTATTTGGTTTCTTAGCACGAAAAAGGAAAAATCATTAATTTTATGGAAACAAATTGCACTTAATGTCTCTGTGTGAAATAAAAATTTTGCAAATCAGTGGCGTGCGAGTCACAACCGTGCTGCCACAAATGCAATATTTAGGACTTATGGGGTGTGTGGAGTATCATTCACCTACTGTAAAAATAATATTAGGGCTAATATTTTGAAAAGCAATGAAATGTAACACATAATCACAAACTATACCATAGAAATAAAGGTTTCTGACTTCACAGCGGTCGGCCGTTATGGCCGAGCGGTTCTAGGCGCTTCAGTCCAGAACCTCGCTGCTGCTACGGTCGCAGGTTCGAATCTTGCCTCGGGAATGGAAGTGTGTGATGTCCTTAGATTAGTTACATTTAAGTAGTTCTAAGTCTAAGGGACTGATGACCTCAGATGTTAAGTCCCATAGTGCTTGGAGCCTTTTTTTTCCCACAGCAGGTCGGAGGGATCAAAAGGTATATCGTATCTACTAGAATCTTGTACCGGATAATAATGTGGGATTCTGGACCTACGTCCCGTGCTGATTGTGGGATTCACTTTAATTTGTTATCAGCGTGTAGGGATAGCTATGTATTTCACACAGGCAATACCCAGACAGATAGATGACGGCTGCTTAAAGCAGCTTTAAAATTTCACGACGCTCGTATGAGAAAGAGTAAGTGTTTATCTAGTCAATAATCGTTTATGTATAATCAAAGGGTTTGTATCAGTTCATTGCAGCACCAAACCAATTACAGCGATAATTCATTCGTCAATAACTATTCATTGTGTTACAAAAAAAATGGTTCAAATGGCTCTGAGCACTATGGGATTCAACATCTATTGTCATCAGTCCCCTAGAACTTAGAACTACTTAAACCTAACTAACCTAAGGACATCACACGCATCCATGCCCGAGGCAGGATTCGAACCTGCGACCGTAACAGTCGCGCGGCTCCGGACTGAGCGCCTAGAACCGCTAGACCACCGCGGCCGGCATTGTGTTACAAATTCGTTTTCTGGTTGATAACACTTAATGAGAAAATGTTTACGACCTGTAAGGCAGAAAAAAATGTTCATTTTGGACGTAATGAATAAACACGATAAGCAAAGCATCGCACAGTGAGAAGCGGCTACGCTATAAGGAAAACTGGCAGAAATGTTTTCAGTAATCTGACAACTTCATAATAATACACATTCCACTGCACAGTGACGGAGTCATTCAGTAAACGACCGTTAGTTTGCTGCTAATTCATCGTCCAGTGAACACCTCCTGTTATGAATGATGTCAGGAGAACCTCTGTTTAGTGTGAAATGTGGGCAGAAGAAACTAGTAGACTAGAATTGTGTTGTTTCTCATTACACCGTGTTACGCTGGATTAGAGTTCACTAGGCGACAATGACTCATGGTTGTTTCAGTATTTCTCATAAAATTTAAGATAAATTTTTTGACACTAAATATTTATTTTAAGAACACCGGGTGGGTGCCGATATTTGGGCTGAAAATCAACCAAGTTCACCACTGTGGCACCATCCACAAAAGTTGAGGGAGCAAAATGTGTTCGGCTTTTTCGTAGCAGTTATCGTTGACCCTAACGTTTTTAATTCTTTATTTTTAATATTACAAATCTCAAAGTAATTGTACTCTCGCAGTTTCTCTGTTTTTTCTCTCAGTATTTTACTACCTACTCACGTGAGCATCAGAGGCATCCAATTGGGCCCGTGGCAGAGAGGTTCGCAAGTAGGAATTCTTGGGAGCGGATTCTGCCTCTCAGCATTAGCTAGATAATGAAAGCGATTTCCAGTTCCAGCATTGATCAAATAATCATTGAAGACTTCCTAAAAATCTTCGTCGTAACTGTGAGTTTGAACCTGTTCAGTATCTGTGGTAATTATTTTCTTAGGAAGGAAATGTGGCCAATTTCTAGGTACAAACAAAAAACGATTTATGTGTTTTGTACTTAACGTGCAGCAAAGAGACTTTGTATCCATAAGCGCGTCAGTGTTGAGTAGATCAAATCTCAAAAGTGTACTTAGTAAGTTATTAGCACGTATTAGGGTGGAACTTATCACTTAGAGTAGGCTGTACAAATTCATCCAATACAGTCGACAAGACACAGTCAGGTGACTGTTTTGATGCAATAAATACATATATGATATGTAGTGGCGTAGCAAGACAGCCACGCCACTCGGAAGTAGCCGAAAGGCACGCGGTAAGCTCACGCAGGCTGGCGTGAGGTCTGAAACAGGATACGTAATGAATGCTATAAAGAAAAGTACGTAGCTGCTGGAATACTTAACTTTAATCCACAACTGGTGAACATTGGTTTTGTTACTGTACATGCTTCATTAGATACATAGCAAAGGATAATTGGCGCCTTGCTAGGTCGTAGCAATTGACTTAGCTGAAGGCTATGCTAACTATCGTCTCGGCAAATGAGAGCGTATTTCTCAGTGAACCTTTCCTAGCAACGTCGGCTGTACAACTGGGGCGAGTGCTAGTACGTCTCTCTAGACCTGCCGTGTGGTGGCGCTCGATCTGCGATCACTGACAGCGGCGACACGCGGGTCCGGCGTATACTAATGGACCGCGGCCGATTTAAAAGCTACCACCTAGCAAGTGGGGTGTCTGGCGGTGACACCACATGATATTAAACAATAACGTTCATTTAAAAGTGGCTCTATTACCTTCACCATAGCTCTGCATAAGACCATCGTTTGCTATTTGTTTTCACCATTGTCCGGCAAGTACATCGTGCTTTCCCCGACTTATTTGCACAATCATCGTAGAGCTGGCAGAGGTACAATAGCTGAGTGTAATTTTCTCGCTTCTGCTATAATGGATTCGCACGTTAGCTCAGGACAGCTTGAAAAGGAGACTGGCATTCCTAAACTAGTGTACATCACATCCTAAATCGTCACCAGTTGTATCCTTATCATGTGTTTTTACACGAAGAATTGCATGGGATTTACTACCGGAATCGTTGACTGTTCTGTCTGTGGGCAGGGCGGTAAGTCGTCGGCAACCAGAATTTGTTTTCTGATGTTCTTTCAACTAATGAACTCTCCTTCTCAAACAAAGAACAAATAAATATAAAGGATATGTATTATTTCTCCAGCGAAAAACCACTATGGTTTAGACTCATACATCATCAGCGTCAATAGGGAGTTACCGTCTGTTGTGGGATGCTTGGTACTACAATTGCTGGCGCATATTTCATGAACGTTGCCCTAAATGGCAGGACATATTTTATCTTCCTCAGATGAATTCCTCCTCGTCTTCTGGATGAATTGCCACTGAAAATCACAAAACCTACGTGGAACTAGAGAATGAAGAGTGTGCAGCAGATAATGCTTTACGTGCACGTCGTGTGGTCGCAGATAGATTGATCATGGAGGAACAGTGGATTGGTCTGGTCTGTCTCCTGACTTCTCTGGACCTTTTCCTTTGGAGATGCATAGAAGACGTTGACGATCGTGATACTGGAGCAACTAAACGGAATATGCAAGAACGTATCGTGCTTGCTTGTTACTCACTTTCGCAGGCAACACAGGAATCAGCGATGAGTGCAAATGTGTGTACCGGTTTATCACGGTCCACGGTCACCATTTTTCAAAGTTGCACCCAGTTTTATTCCGATAATGGCTTACAGAAGTACAAAAAGGTGTTAATGATCCTTTTTTAGTGTTTATTATTAACTTGAATGTTGTGCTCATGTGAAAATGTGATACTCTTTTGCACAAGAACTTGAGGAAAGGAAACTGGGTAGCAAATAAAAAATATGGTGTGCTGTTCAAGAAAGATGTGACATTGATATCGTCATAACGAACAAATACACAAGAAAGACCATCGTCCGGGTTAATGTCCTTCTGATAGCTGATCAACCTTTGCTTTATACATTTTTAATTTGCATCTGGACAAGAAGCTATTTGGGGACGGTAAGGTTCAAGATAAATGGGACTCTCTATATAGTGATTATAACTGGCGTCTCGGACAGTGACAAATGACTAATGTGGTGTAGTTGGCCCCGTTCTGAGTCGATCAGCAAGTTCATTTAGTAGTAATTTTCCAGGCATCTCAGGCAGCCTTTTGTTATCGAACAGCATAAACCTATTCATGAGGTGTTCTGACGTAATAAATCCAACTGCGAGTCATCAGTGATGTAACTCAATGGTAATTTTAGATGGCGCCTCGGCCAGTCTTTATGATAGACCATCGTGTGTGAAGTCTTATTATTTTTACGTAATAAATGCATTGCTGTGCCGATCAACTAGTTAAGTAACCAGTAATTTTAACTGTCGCCTCGGACTGCTCTTTACTGTATGACAATCCGTGCTCTGCTTTTTAAGACCGTACTACCTGCAGCAAGTATTGGGGACGTTCAATAAGTAATGAAACACGTTTTTTATTACTCAAACAATTTCGTTAGAAAAAATGCGGGAATTTGTTGCGCGACATTGTGGAATAATCCCGCTTCATTTCCACAATTTTCATGAATTTCCGATATGTGGCGGCACTACAAGTCGTAGCCTTCAAAATGGCGTCCGTAACGGAGGTGCGTCCAAGCAAAGAGCTGTCTTCCAGGTTAATTTGGCGAGAAATCAGAGCACCTCATAAACCCACAGGCGCTTGCAGAGTGTCTACAGAGACCTGGCAGCCAACAAAAGGACGTAAGTTGTTGGACGAGGTGTCCGTCAACATCGCAACAAGATGGTGCAGATGTATCCGATCTCCCACGTACTGGCCGGCTGCATACAACTATGACTACTGCCATGTTCAGAAGTGTGGACTCTTATTCGAGGTGATAGACAGATCAAAATCAAATACCTCATTGCCCAACTGGACGTCACACAATTCTGCGCACTCGATAGGAGCTCACAAAACGTCATTGGACCGTTCTTTCTCAGCCACTCTACAGCACGGAATTCACACTTTCCGGTTTCCATCTGTTTGGCCCAATGAAGGATGCACTCCGCGAAAGCAGTACCTGGATGCTGTGGAGGTTTCTGACGTAGCAAGATGTTGGTTCCGACGTCGTCCAATAGAGTGGTACCATTTGGGCATATAGGCCCTGCCAGTAAGATGGCGTAAGGCTGTCGCATTGAACAGAGATTATGTTGAAATATAGGATTTTGGAGTCAGAAGAGTGATGAATAATATGTTGTATTGGAATCCTGTATAAAACTAGCCTGCTTTCAGAAAAAAAATTTGTTGTATTACTTATTGAAAGCCCCCCGTACATCGTCACCTAATGATGAGCCATGTAGATTAGGACGTATTCTCTGTGTAAATTTCTTGAACTACCGGTATAATCATGCACTACGCCAGAGATCGATCAAGTGCTACATAATGGTTATTGCAGAACAGGCCTCCTCCGATCCAAATCAAGCGTTAGCTTCAACAAGGTGGCTTGGGAAAGCCTATCCGCGCACCACCCTCACAGTAAATATGTAAGAAAAAATATGTGGAAAGTAAATGTTCGCCGCCACAGAAACTGAAGTGGATCGCTCACGTTAACTTTGATTTGTGCCGTCTGCGTTGCTGGCTGTAGGTCCGCGGGTAATCAAGTGAGCCGCTGGAAGGCTAGGCGAGTGCAGCACGGGACCGCCGCTCGTATGGATTCCTCCTCGTTCCTCTCCCTCATCCCGCTTCAAAGAGAAAAATAAATGAGTTTTCCATCTGGAACTAAACAGAAAGGAAACTCTTAATTAGGAATCGCAACATTGGCACACGCGGGCGCGGTTACACGGTCTTCCTTTGTGCAGCAATAAAGCGAGGAGTGCCGTCCTTTGGCGTGGAATATGGCGCAGGCTTCATCAGCGAGACGAAAGCGCGCCCACTTGAGAACTGCGGGGAATCTGTCTTTATTAGCATCGCGGCAGGGTGTGCGGCCCGCGCAGTTTCTTCTTGACGAACAGCGCAGCTCGGCGAGCTAAACGCACCGCCATTACCTTCCCCGTAGTCCTCCGCGCGGCCGTCGCGTGCTATTTGTTTTCATCAGTGCCCGGCAGGAAGACCGCGCCTTTCCAGAGTCGTTTGTACAACGCCGTTTGTCAAAACTGCAACGCCCAGAGATATTGGAGCAGTGAAAGGAAATATATCATACGGATTACTGACGACGAAGTATATTTGCTTTTACACTCTTTAAAAATAATTTAAAAAACATTAAAAATAAAAAGAGCAGGACGCATCATGAAGGAATTATCTGAATGTGACGGAAATCGGTAGTTGTGATGTACATGTATAGAGAGGTAAATGATTACAATTTCAGAAAAATTAGATGAATTATTAAAGGGAAAGAGCTTCACACACTGAGCAAGTCAGTATTGCGTTGGTCAATTTCTGACCCTTATGTAGGCAGTTATTTGGCTTCGCATTGATTGACAGAGTTGTTCTTCATCTTCCTGAGGGATATCGTGCCAAATTCTAGTGTCTGACAAGCAGAAAGAGATGCATTAGAAGCTGTTGCCGTGTGAGGGCAATCATTATCTTGCTGAAATGTAAGCCCAGGATGGCTTGCCATGAAGGAGCAAAATAAACGGAGCTTAGAACACAGTCGACGTACAGCTGTGCTTAAGAGTTTTGCAGATGATAGCCAAAGGAGTCCTGCTATGAAAAGAAATGGCACTCCCGGCCATCACTTTTGGTTGTCGGGCTGTATGGTGGTCGACAGTCCAATTGATATCCCACTGCTGTCCGGCGCGTCTCCAGACACGCCTTGGCTGGTCATTGGGGTTCAGTTCGAAGTGGGACTCATGCCCAGTGAGGTGTCTGGAGACCCCCAGACAGCGTGGGATACCAATCTGACCTTCACCCATCGTATAGCCCAACAACCGGGAGTGATGGTCTGGGGTGCCATTTCTTTTCACAGCAGGACTGCTTTGGCTGTCATCTGAGGCACCCTTACAGCACAGCAATACGTCGACGGCGTTCTACGCACCTTCATGGCATGCCATCCTCGGCTAACGTTTCAGCAAGATAATGGACACCCGCAGACGGCAACAGCTTCTAATAAGCTTCTCCTTGTGCTTGTCAAACCCTGCCTTGGCAGCAAGGTCGCCAGATCTCTCCCCAATTGAGATGGTTTGGAGCATAATGGGCAGGGTCCTCCAACCGGCTCGGGAGTTTGACGAATCCAGCGCGTCATTTGGACAGAATTTTGCACAGTATCCGTTAGGAGGATATAGAACAACTCTGTCAATCAATACCAAGCCGAATAACTGCTTGGATAGCGGCCAGAAGTGGACCACCGCAATATTAACTTGCTCAACTGGCGAAACTATTTCTCTTGAATACGTCACCTAATTTTCCTTAAATTGTAATCATTTGTATGTTTGTATATGTACATCACATGCATTGATTTCTGCCATATTTGGTTAATTCCTTCGTTGTGTGTCATTATTTGTTTGTCGTAAAGTATATTTCAAGCAGAAACCAAAACTTTGCGTAAAAAATACTTGGATGAAATCCACAGGTACAATAAGAAAAAAATTGGGACTGCCAAAAAATGTTTTCCTTCTCTTCGTAGCGACCACTACGGTCGCAGGTTCGAATCCTGCCTCGGGCATGGATGTGTGTGATGTCCTTAGGTTAATTAGGTTTAATTAGTTCTAAGTTCTAGGCGACTGATGGCCTCAGAAGTTAAGTCGCATAGTGCTCAGAGCCATTTGAACCGTTCGAACCTTCTCTTCGTGTGTCAGATGAAACACTGTTCCTCCAGTTACTTTCCAATTTCGTTTGTCTTTTCTGCTGTTTCAAAGTTGGCTCATGATAACAGATAAACGAAAATAATGCAGACGTCGTGTGTTTTGTGGCACTGACGGTAGGATTTGGATTGCCACGCTTCGGCAATGTAAGCATTCTAGTTAACCTCGATAGTGGTATTTGATATTGTGAACTATGGTTATAAAGTAATTATCAATGTAAATGATTCTAAATGAAACTATATTATTCATGTCTTCAACAATTTTGAATACTTAATGTAGAGGCACTGACTCGAACTGGGGAGAAAATGTATTGATGGCACAACTCAACTAACTTGACAGGTTTGTCGGACGCAAGTGGATGTACATTCCAGTAGGCCTGTGCACGGATAGAGTAGTATGGAGAGATGCATCAAACTAGTATTCCCTCTGACAACGGCATCAATAATTAAGTGCGCAACGAGCGCGTTGAAAGGTCTGTGCGTTGTTGGTAAGGAATCCAAGTTGGTAACCGTCAAACTTATTTTAGAAACCAATTCACCTTACTCGGTCAGTAAACAGGGGCGCCTTTATTATGTAGTCTATAGCACCACTGAAGAGGATTGTAACTGAAAAATTGAACCAATATGAACAAAAATCAATTTAACTGAAGTACAGGTAAGTACGAATATATTCTTGGCTACAGGGTGGTTGATGGTTATATGATCAGACGAGTGTTAAACATTATATGTAAATAATATAAAGCAGTAATCAATCCGAAGACTGTTTTAAACAGCGCTTTACTAGGCGTGGTGGTATACTGTATTCTTCCTTCGACCTTTGAACTGACTTACCCAGACATTTGTAGGGACACGTATAGTTTAATGTGGATTGCGGACCACGGTCAACTCGGCATTTTTCACATCAACAACACTGTCAGATGTGAAAGAAGTGATAAGTGACAGATAAAAAGCCTAGTATTAGGCGGAGGTCGAACTGGAGGCCTTTGGATTGGTTGTCTCTTACTCCACCAAATAACAAAACATCTATCGTTAACTGTAGATTACTATTGCACAATAATTTCTCGCAAGTAGAACAGATAACCACGTTTCACCTTTTTAATCGAAGACTTTACACTATTTCTAAAAACAAAGTGTTAGAGGGATATCTGGCCTTTGAGTTGTCCATACAATAGACAGGTCAGTTTTGATAACGCAGTCCTCGTTTACTCCAAGATCAGATACAGTACAGCGCCATAAACACTTAATGAAAGAGCTGTTTTATCTGAAAGAAGCCGAAATCTCCCTAACAAAAGTGTGAACATGTAAAGGTACAGATATGTTCTTCAAAGGGCATCATAACGTCTACGTTTTTAGTTCACATACTTTCGGTGAAATTACTTTTTCCACATTACGATCACAAAATGCCTCTCGAAATTCTAAACATGTGGTTAGTAAATTCGCTTCATGTTGCGGAATTAATTAGATATCTACGCTAAAATTGTTAGTGCGTCTTTCTCCCGGAAGGCGTGTATTTAAAATTTAGTGCTTGGGGGTTATATTAAAGATACTTGCGTTTGAAGGCCGGAAAGCTATTGGAAGCAGTTGTCGGATGAAGATTTATTAGTCTCTGTAACAGAGATGTTGCAAAGCCGAATTCGCCTAGAAACGTCGGAGGAAGTAAACTTCGGAGTAAATGCCGAACACGTAATTTTTAGCAGGTGTGTGGAGATAAAGCGTTCGACGTAGAATAAAGGTAAAGAGACAGCCACATCGAACAATTCGGAATGCTGACTAAGAAAGGAAAACTTACCGTGCGCTGTCTCACAGCTCAATTCTGCCGTTCGCGGCGGTATTTGTGTCGCCGAGCAGCCTAAACAACGCCTGTAAGAATAACCAGAGTTGCCGGGAACACTTTACAGTCCAAAAAGTTGCAGCTGCGATTCTAGTCACGTCCCGTCAGCTTTTCTCGGCCGGCAGCTTAGCCCACAAAGTTGCCGGTACGATATTTCAGAGGATTGTGCTGATCCCGGGCAGACGCTGTCCGAAGTAGAAAATGTGCAGAAGTTGTTTCAGGAGAGAGACAAAGACAGAGCGAGAGAGAGACTGTGCTTTGTGTTGCCACACAGCAGATGCGAATTGTATTAGACTGCCTCTAACCATCTACAGCAAAACATTTCCAATTTTAATCTGTTTAGAGCTAATCCCAAAACGAGAGAAACACGTTACGTCTGCACTTACTGCATTGCTTATTACACAACATTTCTTTGAAATCTAAGAGGCAAACGTAGATACGCTTCACTTTTAATTTCTTTTATTACCTTCGCGAAATCTGTAGTTAGTTTAATAGTGAATGATACACGAAGGGAATTTTTTAAATTGAAGCCTATCGTTGCCTTCTTCGACTGTTTCCTTATAACAAGATGTTACGTAAGTGATTTGTCATATTTCGTGCGGCTGGTCTGGGCGGAGTTTCGAGTCCTCCCTCGGGCATAGGTGTGTGTATTTATCCTTAGGATAATTTAGGTTAAGTAGTGTGTAAGCTTAGGGACTGATGACCTTAGCAGTTAAGTCCCATAAAATTTCACACACATTTGAATTTTGTCATATTTCTGTTGAACGTAACCTATCGATGTTTATGCATCTTCTTCTGCGTCACCAGCATTAGACCTTCGCCTAGTTTCGTCCGCAAATCCAGAAAGCAGTAGATGCTTGCGGCCAAGTTGATGCCGTGTTTCTTGGCTTCCAGAAGTACTGAAATACATTTCAACACCACTTAATGCACAAAATAAGAGATTGCTGAGTATCAGACCGGCTGTGTGATTGGATTGAAGAATATGGTTCAAATGGCTCTAAGCAGTATGGGACTTAACATCTGAGGTCATCAGTCCCCTAAACTTAGAACTACTTAAACTTAACTAACCTAAGGACATCACACACATCCATACCCGAGGCAGGATTCGAACCTGCGACCGCAGCAGCTGCGTGGTTCCGGACTGAAGCGCCTAGAGCAGCCCGGCCACAGCGGCCGGTGATTTAAGAAACAGGACACGTCATGTCATTCTCGATGGAACGAAAATTTTAAGCGTAAAAATCGGTTGTGTGCCAATGGAGTGTTCTACGACCATTATTCTTCAAAAAGAAAGAAGAGACTTCAGATGTTTACTGGAAACAAACTATAAAAGATAGAACCACACTGGGCATGTTACTGGATAAACGGACCATGAAAGTTTTGACACAGTTGCGCTTTCTTTGTTTGTAGCAACATAGTAACTACGCCACCAGAGAAACCATTTTGTTTTGTTGGAATTTTCGCGAAGTCAGTCCACTGTTCAACTGAATCGTGCAACCCGCCGTCGATTCAACATGAAGCCGCACAAGCAGATTTATGACTGACGTACAAAATTCTTGAAAGTTGGTTGTCTATGGACACGGAAGAGCACTGGTCGGCCAAACACGTCTGATGAAATTTCGAGCGTAACCGAGATGCGTTCACGCGGAACCTCGGAAGAGGAGCAGGCCAGGAAGTTAAACTTCCTCAAAGAATGGTGTGGGGTGTTCTGAAACAACACCTGTATATGAAGCCTTACAAAATGCAGCTACCTCAACAACTGTGTCCCAGTGACCATAACAGAAGATACGAATTTGGCATTTCAGCTCTCCGTGATATAGTAGAGGATATTTTTTTCCTAATGACTCATCTATTCGGACGAATCGACGTTTCGTCTATCGAGTAAAGTAAGCCACCATAATGTAAGAATTTGAGAGTAGCAAAAACCTGGCGTCATCGTCGAACATTAAAGAATCACGGAACCGAATTTGTTTTGTGCCGTTTCTGTTCAAAAAGGTTAATGGGTCTTTCTTTGTTGCGGAGGAAACTGTGACAGGAATGTCATACCTGGACGAGCTGCAAAACTGGTTGTTTCCTCAACTTCACGAAGATTCCAAAGCTGTGATTTGTATGGATGACGGCTTCATGCCCCTCTTTTACCTGGAGGTGCGGCGATATCTTAACAAAACCACCACACACCGTTATACTACAAGAGGTGGACAACAAGATCTTGTTCGTTGCTTTTGGTCTCCCAATCACCAGATCTCACACCTTGCGTTTTTTTTTTTTGTGGTCGTACATAAAAAACAGTCTTTGTCCCGCTGATGGCAGCTATTCTTCAAGAGCTCAGAAATCTGAATGGTTTTAGCTGTCATTTCAGTAAAAAGGGACCTGTTGATTCGTGTGTAGAATGAAATTGACAAGTGTTTCGGTGTTTCTAGAGAAACATATGGTGCTCGTGGGTATGGTGTCTGTGGGAACATAAAACTTTGAATACTCCTCTAACCAGTGATCTGTGCAAAGTGTTTCTATCTTTCATAGTTAGTCTGTAATAAACAACTGTAATCCGTTCTTTCTTTTGACTGACTCTGTATATAACTGACCTAGCAGATAACGTCGAGAGCGCCATGAGAGTTTCCGCAGGTGATGCTGTTGTATTCAGGGAAGTCACAACGCTGGAAAATCGTACCCAAATGCGGGAAAACTTGCAGAGGAACAAGGCTTGTTCCAGGGATTGGCAGCTGATTCTCAACATACGCAAATATAACACTTTGCGCACAGACAGTTACAAATAGCTGTTATTATCTGATAACACGTTTACGGAACAATCACTGAAGCGATAACATCCAAAAAATACTCTCTTAAGACACAAAAAGACATACCACGAAGGAGTTATGCAATTTGCTGACAAATCTGTATTCATCTAGGAGTCGGCAGAAAACGCAAAACGGTGAACTTAGGCGGCCGATGGATAGATGTGTGACGCTGCAGCTCAGTTTCACAGCTCACCTGGCAAGGATAATAAGCAGGCGACATGTCGATACCAGGGCATAAAGTCTTTGCGAATTACATTCCGTGTATTCAATTGGACAGTAGAGATTCTGTACTGACGAGCACGTGAACAATATACACAAATATCACAATTTGACACAGAAAGTGTAATGGGGCTCAAAGAAGGCGGCTGGGATAACCAGTGAATCGCTCGGCATTTGAAAAAGCGCGATGCCTCTATTCGAGGCTGTTGGTAGGAATGGGTGAACCGTGGCCGAACATAGCGTCAAGAAGTAAGTGGTCGACCTAGAGAGATGACAGAACGTGAGGAGCGAGCAATCGTCAGACAAGCACTCAGGGCTCCGGGTTCATCATTATCATCGATCCGACGTGCAACTGGTACTTCAGTGACCAAAAAGACCATTGACAGGCAGTTGACGCCCTCGGGGCTGAGCTCACGGAGTCCCTTTCCAAAGGACCATTGACCTCTGCTCATCAACAAGCCCGTTTGCAGGGGAGTCAGCCACATTCGGCCTGGTGTAACATTGTCTTTATTGGTGAGTACTGCTTAGAACTGAACTCCGATGAACACCGAAGTCATGACTGAAGACGCTCCGGACAGCGGTGGATTCGTAGCAGGGCAGCTTTGGTTGTTATACGCGCCACGCTTACAGCAAAGCGACGATACTCTGTGCCTAGTTTTGTTGACCTTCATGACAAGCCATCCTGGGCTTTCATTTTACAAAGAAAGTGCCCGTCCATACACGGCGAGAGTTTCTACTACTTGCTTCGTTTCCATCAAACCTTAGCTTGGTCAGGACGGTCACCGTATCTCCTTCCAGTTCAGAACGTTTGGAGCATTGTAGGCAGTTGCCTCCAACGATCTCGGGATTTTGACGATCTAACACGCCAACTGGACAGAATTTGGCACGATACCCCTAAGGAGGACATCCAACACCTCTGTCAATGAATGGCAAAAAGAGTAACTGCTTGCGTAAGGGCCAGAGGTGTACCAACGGGTTGTTGATTTGCTCTGTTTATGAAACTCTCTTCGATACATCATCCAATTTTTTTGAAATTGTAACATTTGTTTGTCTGTAGATGTACATCACATATACAGATTCCTGCCAATTTATTCTTTCATAGTGCTTCGTTTTTCTCCTGTGTGTGTGTGTGTGTGTGTGTGTGTGTGTGTCTGTGTCTGTTAGCATGTTTCTACCAGTATGAGAACGGAGAACGGAACGATACAATGGAATGACCACAGAAAACAACTGCAGGTAGGGCAGATACGATACTAAAATTCTTGAAGGAATCCTCACCAACTATATTAGGTTAAAATGCTTAGTGGCCGGCCGGAGTGGCCGTGCGGTTCTAGGCACTACAGTCTGGAACCGAGCGACCGCTTCGGTCGCAGGTTAGAATCCTGCCTCGGGCATTGACGAGTGTGATGTCCTTAGGTTAGTTAGGTTTAAGTGGTTCTAAATTCTAGTGGACTTATGACCTCAGAAGTTAAGTCCAACAGTGCTCAGAGCCATTTGAACCATTTTTTTAAAATGCTTAATAAACATGAAAGCGTCACGGATATGCTCATTCAAGTCCAGTGACAGAAAAAGAGAGACGCTCTGTGTCACGAAGCAGTTTACTGTTGAAATTCGGAAAGCGTACGTTGCTAAAAGAATCAACCAATACATTACTTCCAGCCGCGTATACCTCGCGAAAAGCCCACAGACAAAAAGTCAAAGGTACACTACTGGCCATTAAAATTGCTACACCAAGAAGAAATTCTGATGATAAACGGGTATTCATTGGAAAAATATAATATATTAGAACTGACATGTGATTGCATTTTCACGCAATTTGGGTGCATAGATCCTGAGAAATCAGTACCCAGAACAACCACCTCTGGCCGTAATAACGGCCTTGATACACCTCGGCATGGCGTGTACAGGTACAGCTGCCCATGCAGCTTCAACACGATACCACAGTTCATCAAGAGTAGTGACAGGCGTATTGTGACGAGACAGTTGCTCGGCCACCATTGACCAGACGTTTTCAATTGGTGAGAGATCTGGAGAATGTGCTGGCCAGGACAGCAGTCGAACATTTTCTGTATCCAGAAAGGCCCGTACAGGACCTGAGACATGCGGTCGTGCATTATCCTGCTGAAATGTAGGGTTTCGCAGGGATCGAATGAAGGGTGGAGCCACGGGTCGTAACACATCTGAAACGAAACGTCCACTGTTCAAAATTCCGTCAATGCGAACAAGAGGTGACCGAGACGTGTAACCAATGGCACCCCATACCATCACGCCGGGTGATACGCCAGTATGGCAATGAAGAAGACACGCTTCCATAGTGCGTTCACCGCGATGTCGCCAAACACGTATGCGACCATCATGATGCTGTAAACAGAACCTGGATTCATCCGAAAAAATGACGTTTTGCCATTCGTGCACCCAGGTTCGTCGTTGAGTACACCATCGGATACGCTCTTGTCTGTGATGAAGTTTCAAGGGTAACAGCAACCATGGTCTCCGAGCTGCTAGTCCATGCTGCTGGAAACGTCGTCGTGCAGATAGTTGTTGTCTTACAAACGTCCCCATGTGTTGACTCAGGGATCGAGAGGTGGCTGCACGATCCATTACAGCAATGCTGATAAAATGCCTCGACTGCTAGTGATACGAGGCCATTGGGATCCAGCACGGCGTTCCGTATTACCCTCCTGAACCCACCGATTCCATATTCTGCTAACAGTCATTGGATCTCGACCAACGCGAGCAGAAATGTCGCGATACGATAAACCGCAATCGCGGTAGGCTACAATCCGATCTTTATGAAAGCCAGAAACATGATGGTATGCAGTTCCCCTCCTTACACGGGTCATCACAACAACGTTTCACCAGGCAAAACCGGTGAACTACTGTTTGTGTATGAGAAATCGGTTGGAAACTTTCCTCATGTCAGCACATTGTGGGTGTCGTCAACGGCGCCAACCTTGTGTGAATGCTCTGAAAAGCTAATCATTTGCATATCACAGCATCTTCTTCCCGTCGGTTAAATTTTGCGTCTGTAGCACGTCATCTTCCTGGTGTAGCATTTTTAATGGCTAGTAGTATATCTGAGCTGACACGGAGTCTTGCTAACAATCTTTCTTTCTGTTAATCAGTCGTGGCTGGAAGAGGAAAAGGAGAAGTGCTACGCACCGTGCGCAGTACTGTCAGAATGTGTATTTGGAAGTGCTAAACATGTGATATCTTTGATAAGAGTGGCTGCTGGAAGAAGATACGAAGTCGTACTCTCACTAGCTTCGCCGTATTAGCTCCATGAAGATAGCAATATCTTCTAGTGCTAATCATCATAATGCTGGGTGCTGGATATTGGTAAACAGTCTGAAGCACTGACAAGGGAAGGGAAAAGGCACCTAAGAGTAGTGGCGATCTTTCGATAAGCATCGTAGCACTTTTAATTAGTAATATAATGACCTAAACAGTATTCACTTTACTGCACTTGAAGTGGAACTAGTGGTTCTTTTGTGCTTGCATCGAACTCATTAATTAAAAGTGCAGAAATAACTGTCAACTGTAGTTATTCACTCAGTGTCAGTCTGAGTTTATTATATTACTACTTGGGAATCTTAATTCGAGGTACTCTATGACCCTAGAGCGATATTAAGCCGGCTTCTGTTATGAATAATGGAAATAAAGGAAAGTTACGGTTAACATGTTACAAGTGAGATGTCTTTCTGAGGGAATATATCAATCCTTTAATGATTGAAACAAACTTCGGTATACCTTAATCGGGTTTAGAGTACAGCAATTTCAGTCCTGATCCCTGGGAATACAAGTCGTTATTCAGTTTAGAGACAAGAACAGGAAACCGGAAATCATGATGTCTGACAGAGAAAAAAAAAACGGATAACTACGTGTAATACACGCGGTCTGAGGTTCCGTACACATTTAATTATGTATATAGATAGCTCATCTATAGGTTTTGATGAATAAGCTTGCGAGTATCAAAATACATGACATGAATGGCCTTATATTCTGACCGCATTGACTTAGAAGTTTAAATAAGAGCCCGGAGACGGTTTATGATACAAATTTTAATTTGATACCCGTACCCGCTCATGAGGAAAAAGAGGTCTTTGTAGAGAGACGGACAACAAAGTGATCCTGCAAGGTTCCAGTTGTTACCGACTGAGGTACGGATCGCTAAAAATGGATATAATTTCAAGATGTTGTGCATATTACGCTCGTACTATTGAGCATAGCTCAAGTGGAAATAAATGGTGCAGCTATGAAGTTTTAGAGTCGATTGACGTGTGAATGGTAAAGTGCACTTGCATGTGCATTCACATAAAAAAGATACCACAAGCGCCAAGTAACTTTAAAGTGCCATTATCAAGTGTTTTAAGTGTCATACAGTGCCTAAGATATGCCATCTTAGGCACTGTATAACACTTGTACGAAATGCACTGGACCCATGGATGCCCACATGAATGCTCCCCAGAGCATAATGGAGCCGTCGCCAGTTTGTCTCTGTCCCGCAGTACAGATGTGAAGGAGCTGTTCATCCCATCGGCATGATGGAGGTATTGGGATTTATGAGACTACGTGATGCTCTGCCACTGCGCCAACGTCCAGTGCTGCTGGACAGGAGCCCATTTCACTCGCAGATGCCGATGTCATGGTGTTGACATTGGCACATGCATGGGTCGTCGGCTGTGGAGGCCCATCGATAGAAGCGTTCGGTGCTCTCCGCGTTCAGACGCACTTTTTCTCTGCCCAGCATCACTGTCTGACGTTAGTTACGCCACAGTTCGCTGCCTGTCCTGTTTCATATGTCTGCCCAGCCTACGATGTCCGACATCTGTGCATCAAAATCAGCCCTTGGTCAAACTCAGACAGATCGCGCGCCTTCCTCGTTCTACACACGAGCTACATGCGCACTGATACTACATACAGCATGCATGTGTCTGACCAGCAGTCATTCCTCGCTAGGTGACGGTGCTGTCGCCTTGACGGGTTCATGTCGATAGTAGGTCGGTGGTAATAATTCTTTGGGTGTTCAGTGTATTCTCGTAGATTTTAAAGATGCATCGCAGAAAGCTGACATTGTTCTAAGAAAAAGCAGTGCATTTTCATTTGAAAAATTAATGAATTACTGTTCTGGTAAAACCCTTACGTTATTTGATTTTCAAACAGCTGAGCAAAACTGAACGTACTCAGACATTTCTCTCTTTACTTATTCTGATTATCACTAAACTGACAAACAATATTTTTTTAGCGCAACGCAGTCTGACTTTCAATAATCCCTACAAAAGAATGGCCCTGACTAACAATAATCTATACCTTTCATGAATCACTTACCTCACAAAAATCTTCGTTACTCAAACTACTGCAATACAGCTTTACACATCGATACCATATTTCTCTAACAAAATTACACAGCTATCTAATCATTAAACTGAGAGTCTGCAGCTCGTGGAATTGCGGTAGCGTTCTCCCTTCCCGTGCACGGGGTCCCGTGTTCGATTCCCGACGGGGTCAGGGTTTTTCTCTGCCTCGAGATAACTGGGTGATGTGTGTCTGTAATCATCATTGACTCGCAAGTCGCCGAAGTGGCGTCAACTAAAAGCGAGTCGCCGAAGTGACGTCAACTAAAAAGGACTTGCAATACGGCGGCCGAACTACCCCACATGGGGTCTACCGGCCAACAATGCCGTACGATCATTTCATTTCATTTAACTGAGAGAGACAAACATTTTCTTACTACGTCAGTGACACAAGTTTACGAAATTACAAAGTTGGATGTGAAGAGCGCGTAACGCTGCGCAGTTGGAGGTGAGCCGCCAGCAGTGGTGGATGTGGGGAGAGAGATGGCAGAATTTTGAGAGTGGACGATCTGGACGTGTGTCCATCAGAGAGAGTAAATTTGTAATACTGGATATCATGAACTGATATATATATGATGACTTTTGAACATTATTAAGGTAAATACATTGTTTGTTCTCTATCAAAATCTTTCATTTGCTAACTATGCCAATCAGTAGTTAGTGCCTTCAGTAGTTAGAATCTTATATTTAGCTGGCAGTATTGGCGCACGCTGTATTGCAGTAGTTTGAGTAAAGAAGATTTTTGTGAGGTAAGTGATTCATTAAAGGTATAGGTTATTGTTAGTCACTGTCATTCTTTTGTAGGGATTATTGAAAGTAAGATTGCGTTGCGCTAAAAAAATATTGTGTGTCAGTTTAGTGATGATCAGAATAAGTAAAGAGAGAAATGTCTGAGTACGTTCAGTTTTGCTCAGCTGTTTGAAAATCAAATGACGTAAGGGGTTTACCAGCATAGTAATTAATTAATTTTTCTAAGGGGAGGTTTCACATTTAAAATCTGTAGGACCTGCAGTGGGAGAAAAGGAATTGGGTACGAGAGTATGTGCTTTATAGCATTGAGCTGTGTGGGTAGAAACAAATACAGAGGTCCATTAGGTAGGAAACGATGGAGATGAGGGTAAGTGTTGGGGTAGAAAGTGCGAAAATAAACTGTGAGGAGGATTTTTGGTGTGCAGGGAACAGCAATGTTAGCAAGAGGATTGGGTTGGGTAGCGATGAAGACGGGAAAGGGCAGGAGAGCCCTGGTGTAGTGTGGGATAGGCGGGAAACAGTTAGTTTGACAGGACAGATAAAAATCAGGGAAGAACTCATTATCCGGGAGAGGGAGTGGGTTGAAGTTGCGTTGGAATAGGGTATGAACGGGTGTAGGTGTAGGAAACTTGGCATGGCAGCATAATGGTATCGGTTATGACAAAGGATGGTGCAAGATATGTGGAGGCGTTCGATGTGGGCGGGGAAGGGTTAGACATCGATGAAATGGTAGGAGATCCAAATGTGGGAAGGTAAACGGATGTGTAAATCGAGGCAGAGTTCAAGACGTTCAAGGGTTCGGAGGGATATGGTGCCTTGTGCAACGCTTCTACCATACCAATTGCTCTATAAATGTCTTTAACTGTTTAATACTGCTAATGAAAGTTAATTTGGGGGGATTAAAAATTTTTGTCTGTATTTTGCGTTTCCTTCGTTAAGGTTTATAGTGGTCAAAAAATCGTGTGTGCATCGAATGTGGCCACGAAGTGGTCGTACCTGCTGGCTACCAGACGCATATTTCTCCCCGGCGCTGCATATGCTTGAGGCGACGCTGCCGTCGCTTCGGCTAGCAGGTGGCGACTGCGGCGTGGCTGTGGCGGCGGAAGGCGGCGCCATCAGAATCCATTAAGCTGTCACGGAATGTTACATTTCCCTAGCGCGACCCACGAGGCGCACTCTGCCTGCTGAAATTGCCGGCCTGCCTCAATGGCCGGAACCCGAGCTACGGCGCAAAAAGGGCACCCACACTGACTCACTTGAGGAATGCCGGTATAGTGCTTTAGAAATCGCAGCTTTTCATGCATTTAAATGAAAATGTGTGTTCGTGCCAACTGCTCTTTCACTGTCACGTCTATTTTGCTTGTGAATGAAGTCCAGAGGTACACGAATTTCCATTCTTTCCTTTTTCGCTGCATCCGACGTCGAACAGTTCCTTGTAAACGTACTAAAAGTTGTGATCGACATTTTGTTCTCAGCTCATGCACCACAGCACCTAACCTGTGGTATCATCTGTTGAAAACATGATGAACCCACAGTTTAGTGATAAGGTCATCAGCAATTCCCAAAAAATTTCTCGCTGTGTCACTCTCTTCCAACAGCGCAACGAGAATTGGTATAGCGTTGTACATACTTATTGCATATCTGGTATGTTTAAAGCATTTCATTGTTGGCAATTTTGACACTGGAGATGAAACGTACAGACAGTAAATGGACTGAGGCCAATCATTGGGAGGTTAATTGGAAGTTTCCTCCATGCTGGATATTGAAAGGTTCTAGTCACTATCACAGAAACTGAAAGCAACAAATCTCTGCATGTTCATCTTTCCAGAGACGTGGCAGCTGTTCAGTACAGAATGTCAAGTCAGTGTTTATCTAACAGTCGGCAGACGATGTTTGAAGTGAGCGCTGTAACAAAAAACTACAGATGCCAATCTTTGAATGCCGCCCCTATTCTGATCGGAACCGAGATTAAAATCTTCCCACATGTCGGTGATGGGCCGTGAAGATGGCGTAACATATCGCCGAAACCGATGGCGCAATGAAAAGACAGTTTGGAAATTTAGATGGCTAAGAGGTATTTGATATGACAATCTGAAAACTATAAAGTGTGTCGCCTTTAGGTAAAAAAGTTGTTAACTGTGGATAAATCGCAAACATGGCTAGGCAGCACCTGTGTATCTGTGCATCCTGACCCACTGCGTTACAGTTATCACTTGTTTGGTTTTGCCAGAGGTTTCACGTTACAAGAACAGCGCAGCCACTGAAACGTGCTGGTCCTCAGGGTTCGGTTTATAGCCCTTGCAAGCCTTTTCAACAGGAGAAATGTTGAAAAGCCTTGCTTATCGCAGTAAATAGTGATTCTGCTCAATGCTGATAAAATTCTGGTCTTTCAGTGTCGTGTTCCTGCAAAAATATCGCCGGCTGCTGTGGCCTAGCGGTTCTAGGCGCTTCAGTCCGGAGCCGCACTGCTGCTACGGTTCCAGGTTCGAATCCTGCCTGAGGCATGGATGTGTGTGATGTCCTTAGGTTAGTTAGATTAAATTAGTTCTAAGTCTAGGGGACTGATGACCTCAGATATTAAGTCCCATAGTGCTTAGTGTCGTCTGAACAATTTTTGCAAACATCTGTTTTGTTGCTGGCACTATTGCTTTAAAAATTATTTTGATTACAGACCTTTAGGAAGTGAATTAGAGTATAAAAATGTAGGATGCTATTTAATAAAAGACGTACAGTTCTTCACCTCTTCGTAACGAACAAAGTTATAAGAAAGGCAGTCTTGCTGGTTGTTGTCACACTGGTAGCTAAGTAACATTCCTAAAAATTTTATGTGTAGAGCATCTGCAACTGAAGGGCATGATTAATAGGATGAGATTCGTTTCATGCACAATAAAGATTTATTCAATCCATGGCCGGTTTCGGTATGTTAAAATCCCATCTTCAGGCGTACGTCTTTGCTGGCATGCGGCTGTTCGACGGCGGACCGTACTCGCCCAGGATGCAGTGACTTGCCTTTACACTGGCTGTTCCGACAGTTTGTTACGCATGACCAAGTGCAATAATTTTTTATACACCTGAAGTGGAGATTTTAAAATCTAGAAATCGTTCGCGGATTGAATAAATATTTTTTGATACAGAAGCAGATATAATTCTATTGCCGGTCGGGATGGCCGAGCGGTTCTAGGCGCTACAGTCTGGAACCGCGCGACCGCTACGGCCGCAGGTTCGAATCTTACCTCGGGCATGGATGTGTGTGATGTCCTTAGGTTAGTTAGGTTTAAGTAGTTCTAAGTTCTAGGGGACTGATGACGTTAGAAGTTAAGTCCCATAGTGCTCAGAGCCATTTGAACCATTTTTATAATTCTATTAAATAAAGAATATTTACATAATTTTTTTTATTTTGCTTCGGAATGAAACGTTTTTTTGAAGTGGTCAAGATAAAAGGAATACACTTTATACCGAGGGCGATGCGTACTTCTGTTTGAAAAGTGATGATTTAACTAGGATTGTTTATCACGTCTAAATGTCTCAAAGCTGGGGACAGTTCTGCTGTACTTGTAAATATCTTGAACATTCACATGAAATTATTATTTAATCCTGTTTGGATTGCCCCAAATGCATCGTATATGATACAGGACTCTAAACTTCCCGAGAGATTAAGCTTGGGATTCGAAGCGGCCATCACAGTCTGGAGCATACCTTTAGTAAGACAGTACCTTTTTCAGTAACTTCCTAATATCCTGGTTTTTTACTTCCTGCAGCGCAATAGCGTTTCAGAGAGGAAGGATGTCTTGCCGAATTGTTTGGTCATGGTCTGCGAACTGTTGCTGTAACGAAAAACTCCCGAGAAATCAGAAGCTTTGTTTCGGTTAATTTTTTAGAAGCTGTGAAGTGTCATTTTGGAAATAATAAATTAATAACAGTGCAATCTATGTCGTAAATGTCATAGTTATTATGAAGCAGAACAAAAACACTGTTCTGGTGCGCTGAAAATCCGGTTCGATTGCGTCGTTCTTTGGTTTTGACTTACGTGGCAAGTTCTTCGTCTGCCCTTTAATTTATTGGAATAATGACAATTCCCTTTCGTTTAGGGCCACATGTTATGCAATAGGAACTAATTTTTTAAACGTAAAATCTTCAAAGTTAGATTGTAACATCTTTTCCTAATTATTTGAATAAAAATATTTTAGATGCTGGACTCACTCTCATTAAGTCTTGTAAGTAAAACAAAAATCCTCTCACTTTTCCTACAGCTCATGAGTTGGTTTCATGGTATTCACATGCATGAAAAATGCTGCATAATTTTTTGAAAGATTTCGTAATGCCTTCAGCTGCCATTCTCTTTATTTCATGTACAATTCTACAATTTCGGCCCTAGGCTATTTTCAAATATTGTATACATGGTTTTTTGTAGTAAATTATGCCATGTATGTCGTTGTTGCTATGACTCCACTGCTCGAAAGTGACATGCTCGTAAAATAGCATAAAACATCTCAGATTTGTTTTATGAGCATAACATGGAGTCATAGGAGCAACGACATGATTTACTATTAAAAAGCCATGCATAAAATACTTGAAAATGGCCTAAGGCGGAAACTGTAAAAGCGAACGTGAAATGAAGAGAATGGCAGATGAAGACACTATTAAATCTTCCAAAAAATTCATTGCAGCTGCAGAGCCTACCGCCTTGAAAATACGGTACACAATTGTCAAAATACACTAACTTAAATGTGATGCTGAATGAACAAGCACGTAAGCTAGTAAAATAAGCGAACTATTTTGTATCATGTATGCCACTTCATTGTGTGTATTCTGGGCGTTCAGGCAAGTAATAGCCTGTACACTTGACAGCAAAAAAGTAGGTTACTGCCGAATACAACCAACATAACGTACCTGTGTTGCAGGTCCTCTAAACACCAAAACCCCGTGGGGTGCAGTCGTTTGACTACACACAATGGGTACCGCAAGAGACTACTAGAGACTAGTCTAAGCATAAACTAATATCGTCATACAAAACATACTAGAAAGCACGTTCTTAGCTACGAGACACCCCATAGCACTCATAAACTAACCTTAATTACAACAAGAGACATTACAAAAGTTCTGAGAAAACGGATTATGTTACATATATTGTACAGTAATCCATAGACAAAATTAAATACTTGAGACAATATGTGGAGTTCCAAAGCTGTACGGCAATTGGAAAAAAGTTTTTCGCACTCGAAAAGGTTTTCAATCCAGGTGCTGAACGTCGCTCAACGGCGAGTGGCTCTGGAAACTGGATATTGGACGAACCAGTAAAGAAACGCAATTAACGGCAACAAACACTCTACGGAAATGTCAACATTAACAACGAATCACCAATGACATCATTCTTCTCGTAACGCATCAACAGCTGCGTGTACACAAATTTGAACTTTAAATGTCATGACCAACGTCGTCGTTCTGAACCTGGATTCAAACCCAGCACCTGTAGCCATTGATAACGAAGCTAAGCTTTGTTTGTGCCTTATTGAGACCCGATCACTAGGCATAAAGAAACGTGAAGTATAGACGTTTGCACGAGTATCAGTTATCAATTCAGATCCTGATAATAAATGCCAAAAATGTTTGTACTGAACTGGGAATCCTGTCACAACAGTTACCTTCCTGGGAACTACCCCCCAGCGACGTTTAATATGGCGTCATTCACAAGGAACAAGATATGCTCATGTTTAAAATTGAAATGCCATCATGTAAAGCTTGTGACATGGATGCAAACCCAACACCTAATCGGATTGTTAACGAAGTACGTGAAAACAGAAGTTAAATATCTAATGTTTTCACCAAAAGCGAGATGTTGGAACCTTAAATGACGATAGAATTGTTTTCGCCTGACTGGGATACGAACTTCGCTTCTAGCGCCGCCGTTTTCTAGCCAGGAACAGACGATAAATAGCTGTTGTTAGTTCACCAGTAGCGAGATATGCCCATGTTTAGCTAGACATCAGGCGACGAAAAGTTCTGTGCTGAATGGAATTCAAACCCCGCACACGTGGTCATGAAGGCACTTTAACTATCACATTCTTTTCCAATAATAGCTAGGAGTGGCATGTTTGTACTTTCAATGATGTGATGGAAAATACTCTGCTGGCTAGAAGTTGAATCCACAACATATCGTCGTTGGTGATCACAACGAACACAACGTCAAACCGAAAACCGTTTTCGCCAGTAGGATGGAGAGGAATGTTTGAACTTGAAAAGATGTAAGGAAACGTTTGATCTTGTAATGTGGTAAAAAGCGCACCATGTTACAGCTGACAACGCACGAAGAGACGTTGAAAATGCAACTATTTTTCACTAGTAGTTCGGAGTGCACGTGCTAGGGCTTGAAATGAAATAATGAATATTTTCTGCTGATCTGGATTCGAAACCAGATAGGTGCCTTTCGAGGAGGCCTAGAAGAGTTTGCAATCTTGGGGAACACTATGAAATCGATTTCGAATCCCAGTCCAGCACCACAATTTTCAACGTCTCAGTTTCAAATAAGGTAAGAGCCTTGTGAACTTACATGGCCATTGGTTCATTAAATGAAATACGTTTTTTAGTTTACGGCGGCTTGCTGGTGACAGAGTCTCTGCCTTCAGGGGTTTCTCCATTTGTCACAGCTCAAACGAATGCCGCTCTGCCCCAGTCGGCAGGGAAGGGATGTTATCTTTACTGCGGATCTTGAACTACGGAGCTTACTGGCATTCTGCACTTGGCGCTACTAGGGGTGAAGGAGTGTTACTTGTGTGTGTTAAAAATCTACGCCTGACGTGAGATGTGAACCTACACGTTTTACACGTCAATACAAGAATAATCCACCAGACCACAGAACGCCCTGCCAAGCACATAATTATGAATTGCAGAGTATTCATTTAGATGTAGATGCAGATGTCAAGGGACGTGTAACAGGAAGGAGGGCGGGATCTGGGAAAGGATGCAAAATATAAGCGTGAAATGCTTGCAAAGTATTGCTTACTTAGATGTGTGCCACAGTTCGTTTTATCTTAGGAGCGAGAAATAAGGAAGGACTGTTTTCAGAACCAGGAATGAGTTATAGGGAAGGGGAGATCAAAGAATACGGTTTCATAGGTGTTGAGAGGAATGATACAGAGTAAAGGCAGCAACAATTAAAAGAGAAAACGTAGCGTCAATGGAAACTGCTAGATTTGTTTACAAAGTTTTGGGGGAATGGAATAGAAGGGCACTTGCGGCGATAGAGTCAGAGAGAGAGAGAATGTGAGAGAGAATAGAGGAGATATTAACAACGAGTAAACATAATATGAAATCGTTTGCGTATAGTGTGGAGGACGGAGGGTGTATTCGTGGATGGAGGGGAAGAGAGAGATATATTTGAAATAACAAAAACTACTGACAGAGTCCATCCACGCTGATTAGTTTGCAAGTATCTAGACAGGGTATAAATGAAATCAGAATATTTAACAAACAGTATATTCAATAATAGCCCACTTGAATTAAAAGTGCAAGTCAAAGGAAAACTAACTCATATTGTATCTTTTCTGTTGCCACATGATCTTCCACTAGCTTCCAATGAGGAAAAATGACGAAAAGGAAGATATAAAAAACATTTTAAGAACTCTAATATTTTATCCAGAATCCTTCATTATTTTGTACTATCATGCGTCTTGGCATAGAATGTATAAACCATCGGACGTAGCAGCCTGAAGAAGCAACTTCCTCCCAGGCTTCCAGGACGCAGTCCCAAAGAGCGTCCGCAGTAGTTGGTTGATTTCGTGGCCAGTTCTCTGTTAATGTTCTGGTGACCTCAGCCCGTGGCGGCCAGTCAATTACGTTGACGCCAATCGCGGAGAGCCGCTGCTGAACAAATGCAGACTTGCGAATGGGAGAATGGTCCTCTTGCAATGTGACGTCCCCTTCTGCGTACAGCATGCGCACTGACAGAAGCATCACATTTTCCAATATGTGGGCATACTGCTCGCTGGCCAGAGTTCTTTCTATCCTGTGAAGAATTCCGGCCCCTCTCGCCGAAATCCAACCCCAGCAGGTAACAGATAGCCGACCACTTCTTCTCGTCGTAGTTACATATTCACGTCGATGGCGAGTCCCTTGCGGCCTCTAAACGATTTGTGGTCCGTTGTTATGGTGGAAAACACCTCCTCATCAGTGAAAATGACGTTGTCCCACGACGCCCTCAGATGGAGCTCCGCAAATGCTAGCCGGTATAAAACGTCGTCTTCGCTGAGCTCTTGTTTCACGGCGGATCGTCGTGCATGCAGCCCAGCGTCCCTCAGCCTTCGGCGAATCGTGCCACTGGAGCCGGGGGAGTTGGTCTCCCGCCGCAACTGCTTCGCGTTCAGAAAGGGATTTTCTCTGCTCCTAGACACTAGGTCCCTGTCTTCCTCCTGTGAGCTCACTCTCTTCCTGCCCAAGCCAGGAGCCCTGTTGGTGGAGCCTCTTTCAAGACATGTCCTCCACCATCTCGTTGCAGTGGTATGTGGTACGCCATACCGTCTGTCTCGAATAGACCTCTCACACCGAGCCATTGCGGCAGACAGCCTGATGTATATTTCTGCTTGCTGCTCTTATACTGATGCCAGGAGAGGAGGTAAACATATTTACGTCAAACGGAGAGGCAGAGGCAGAGGCATGCGGCGCAGCCGTGCTGGCTCGTCCCGGGCTGTTGGCCCACCAACGCCACCGCCAGCTCGCTCACTCCCGTCTCGCCACGGCCAACCTGGCTGGTCCGTAGCTCGCGAGCCGCGGCTAGTACAGACCCCGGCCGCATGGTCACGATCACCCCTTGAAGGATCAAAAGTTACACCTAACCTACCCAAGTCTGTAGTATAAACTAACGCAGCTACAGAGCTAGAAATAGCATGATGCAGGAAACTATTCTTTCTTGTAAGCGCTCTGCTTTAGATGTAGCCTTACGAAAACGTGTATTCAACCACGACAACTAAGCGGAATGTAACAGTAAACAGGTTTGGCAGCAGCTACTCCAAATAATAGTATACACGTAGTATATAATACACCTTTTGTGCTCTTATAACATGTACTCAGCGTCTCTGAAACAATACGTGCTGCACGACGGAAATTACTTTCTGCTGATGCACTTCATTTACATCTCAGTGATACACGACTACTAGAGAATATTGCTCTTTACGGCAGTCAGTCCACTTGTAAATTAACACCATGATATCGCAGATATTAGGCAACACGTTACTAGGGATGTGAAAGGCCTTAAGGTTTGCAACTACATGCTACTCCTAGCTACTACTTAATAAGACTTTGATTATTACCGTGTCTTCATAACCATGTGAGCAAAGTTCGACTCTCAGTCAGCACAGACGTTTTCGTCGCCTTATTTCTAGTTAAACGTGCGCACATCTCGCTAATGATGGACCAACATTGGACATTTCTCGTCTGTTCCTGGTTAGACAACGACGGCGGTAGGTGCCGGGTTCGAATCCCGGTGAGGCAATACAACTTCAGTCGTCATTTAAGGTTCCAATCTCACTACTGGTGACAAACTGTGATATCTACATTATGATTTTACGTACTTATTCAACAATCCGATTAGGTGCTGGGTTCGCATCCTTGTCACCAGCATTACATGATGGCATTTCAATTTTAAATATGTGAATCCTTTGTTCCTTGATAATGCAACAATATACAACGTCTTTCGAGGTTAATTACCAAGAAGGTAATTGTCATGTTAGGGTTCCTGTTTTCGTACAAACATTATCGTCATTTACGTTCAAGTTGAGAATAGATAACTGATACTGGTGCAATCGTCAATGTTTGACGTCTCTTTCTGCCTAGTGAGCTAATCTCGATAAGACACAAAGGTTTGCTTGGTTAACAATGGCTTGACGTTCTGGGTTTGCATCTGGGTCCAGAACGGAGACGTTGGTCATGTCATTTGAAGTACAACTTTGTGATGAGTTATGTGTTCAATGATTTTACTTGTGATTCGCTGTTAATGTTGGGATTTCCGTAGAGTGCTTGCCGCCGTTAATCACGTTTTCTTTTAACTGCTTAGTATTACACAAAGTTGATGCGAAACCACTTCCCATTGAACGTTGAACGACGTTCAGCATGTGTTGAGTAAACCTTTTAGACAGCAAAGAACTTGTTTCCAATTGCCATACATCTTTATAAATCCAAGTCTCAAATATTTAATTGTGGCTAAGGATTACTGAACGATTTATGTGACAAAATTAGTTGTCCCATAACGTTTGAAATATCACTTATTGTAATTAAATTTTGTTTATAAACGTTAAGGACTGTCTGATCTCTTCTGTACTATCGTGGTGTTACTTTACATATGGACAGACTGTCATAAAGACCGGTGTTCTCTAGTAGTCTCTAGCAGTACCCATTGTTTATCTGACAACGACTGTACTGTGGATGGTTGCGACGATGTGCAACACAGATATGTTATGTTGGTTACATACATTCAGGTGCAGCCTACATGTTGGAATTCAGTCTTGACCCACTTCTTTTGCTGTCGAGTGTACATGTTTGTGATCACTTTCCTTGTCAAAACATCTGCAGGGTGGCTAATGTTTTAGAGTACGCATATTTTGGTGTAGCTAAGTTTGTAATTTATTTTGAAATTCCAAACTATTAATGAAGTGTGGATAGAGGAACAGAGACAGCATAGGATGCAAAGAAGCGAACACTGGAATATCGACAACCAGAGAAGCCTGAGAAAAAAGATGCAGTAAGTGAGCAACTAAATAAATAATATTTATAAGTAAATGTGCATGTACCTGTCTACACATACATCGATCAGAAGTATCCGGACACCTTTTAGTGGACATTAACCTGTGGTGTGTCCGCCCTTCGCCCTTTACGGACTGAACTCTGCAGAGGACACTTCCAACGAGTGTCAGAAAATCTGTCGAAGACCGACAAATCATTTTTCGTCAAGAGCTGAGACCAGAAAAGTTTGTGAAACAGACACTGGGATATGCAGCGAAGTTGGCGTTCTCGCTCCTCCCAAAGGTGTCACAAATTGGGTCTATACTCTGGACTGGGAAGTCCAATTCAGGAACATTATTGTCCACAAACCACCGTTTCACAGATGCTGCTTTATGACTGGATGCATTAACACACTGATCCAATCATCATCTCTTAACTGCTCCTTTCCTGTACGTAGCAAGCACTGCTGTAAAATGTGCTCGTATCCTACTGCATTTAGCGCTTTGTTAAAGCAGCATGATTCAACACACCAAATCACTAGTTTACAGTCATCCACTGTCGAGCTGCGTCGCTCCATTCTCAAGTGTCGCTTAGCACTGACTACACAAAGGCGTGGCTTATGAGGAGCTTCTCGATCGTTTTAGTTCCCTACGCACAGTCATTGTCCCTGAAGGATTTGTTACTCGGGAGACATCGAACTACTAGCCCTGTTCGAAGTCAGTGAGACCTCCTGGCCGAAGCATTCTTCTGCTTCTCTGCTGACAACACAATACTCTCTCGCGTCTTCTGTGTACTGGTGGTCCGCCTCTCGTGATATCTAGTGGTCAGTTCCGTGGGTGTCCGGATACTTTTGATCCGGTAGCGTATTCAGAGCAAGCCACCGAGGAGATTACTGTTGGTATTACTGTCATCCTCCACCACGTTTCTGTTATACTCGTGGCAACAACGATTCTCGGCAATCCTCGTATGATCTCTGATTTTTTCGCCGTGGTCCTCCTCTAGCATTACTATTCCTCAACAGTAGTTGTCGATAATAGTATTATTTTTCGAATTGTGGACAGGTCAATATTATCTCAGACGTTTTACTGAAAACTTACACATAATTTTATACACATTATTTTATATTTCAAGCTAAAATTTATGAAATTAATTACTTTATAAGATATTTTATTTTCGATGTCATAATCAATAAGTACTAGTTCTGAATCTACAGTTAATTTTTTTATAATCATTTGAAATTATAAATTATTGGCACACTTAAAATTTCTATTATTAATTACGCAATCCTGTGCTGTTTACAATGTTTATTTCTGGCATCATTTATGAAATAATAATCGAAATCAATAACGTAAATAAAACTAGTAGGAATTCATTTGTTAAGAAAAATTGTAAACCCTCTGGAATTTCCGCAGAGTGGGAGTCGTAAGCATGTTTCTGATATGATCGGACGAATTTTTGTATTTTTGAGCGAACAATGTAATTTTGGCTTTGTTAAAGTGAAAAATCGAAATACTGTATGATATACTAAACACAGGAGAAAATGTATTTACGTAAAGAAATGCTGCAACAACAATCTTCACATTTATTTAGTTCAAACCAACCGTGAGAACCAGATCTGATATTTTCAGCTTCGAGAATCAGACCCCTAGACAAGAAGAATTGGAGGTAACTCAACATGACAAGCTATGTAAACTAGAAAGTTGACTGTAATCTTCGTTCCTCTCAAATCTTCGTAGACGACTACTTTGGTTATTAATTACTTGAACTGAACATTGTTTAATGTGGAACGTAGATCGAATCAGGAAGGACACGGGAGATTATGTATATTTGCTGGCGAAATTCAGACATTGTGCGTTCCGGGAAAAGTCTGTCAAAATATAAAACTTTCCATCCTCCCATCCCGGAAAGCTCTGGCTCTGAATTTTGCCATTGAACTTCTGTATGATACAAGATAACAACATTCCCGTAGTGTCTGTCACTGGATTGCTCCCTAATACCTCAGCATATGTCCCAACAAACAGTCCATTCCTTCGATAAATATTTTTCGTATAAATCTTTTATTTCGCTCTTTGACAGTCCCCTTGTAGCATCAACCTGCCAATGCATATAGTTTCTTCTTCTCCGTTTCTTCTTCTCCGTTTCTTTACCTGTCTCCTGTGCCACATTTTAAGATAACTGCCATCGTAAAACAATTCCAGTTTTTAGTCGGTCGATCCACGTTTCATTTTTCATGCAATGCAGCTGATTTACAGAAACCAGAACATACATTTCACTAATTACCGGTACGTATTTATGGTGAGTTCCATGAAAGATGAAATTATATGACCGTAACGACGTCGTTGCCATAATTACGTGCTACGAAACACAGCTATAAACTCTAAGTGTAGAGCACTTGGAGCGCTGTGCCGTAACGAGCGTCGCTATCAGCCTCACGACCGCAACACGCCGCTTTCTCAGCCACCCCTCCTATTGGCAGCTGGGAGCGAGGGCCGTCTAGTTCACGATCCAGCCAGCAACTGCTGATATTTTACACTAGGCTGGCCGTCTTGTTACGCGAACATTACACTGGGCTACCGTCGGAGCGTCGTAGGGCCCACCGTGTGCCGCTGTACCATAACCATTAGGCCATACTGCAGCGGCAACCCATTCTGGCGCAATCACTGCTGTTGTCAATTATTACGGAACATGCCTGCTGTGGTTACGTGAAAATTTCACTGTGATATCTCTGACCGCGAAGCCACAGATGTTTATACGCTGTATACCACTCTACAGCGGGAGACATCGCTCCTTTTCCATGTCTAAACTTATAAAAATAATGTAAGTAATTTATTCATGCTCATCTTAGTACAAGACTAGTAGTAATTTCTACTGTAGAGGTACACTCATTTTTGACTGCTTATCTTGACTGGAAGCATCAATACTTGCATATTCTGCCATTTTGACATACGGTGCACGTCTTTAGTGCGTCGGTTGGCGTCGGTACGAACAGAGTTCGGATATTCGCTTACCCCATCGTGTACAATAATCTCTAGTCCATAAAATATCAGCTCTAAATGAAAGAGACGTAGACAACAAAATTTTGATTCAAGTGGACAATAAGAAACTACAAGGCTGAGAGTTTATTGGTCATTGTATATTTAATTCTTGAATATCAAAGTAAGTGCGCAGCTCGTGGTCTCGCTGTAGCTTTCTCGTTTCCCGAGTACTGGGTCCCGGATTCGATTCCCGGCGGCGTCAGGCATTTTCACCTGCCCCTAGATGAGTGGTTGTTGTTATGTTGACTTCATCAAATGGTTCAAATGGCTCTGAGAACTATGGGGCTTAACATCTGAGGTCATCAGTCCCTTAGAAATTAGAATTACTTAAACCTAACTAATCTAAGGACACCACACACATCCATGCCCGAGGCGATCGCGCGGTTCCAGACTGAAGCGCTTAGAACCGCTCGGCCACACTGGGCGGTTTGACTTCATCATCATCATTCGTTGCCATTACGGTCCGAGGACTGCAACCGCAAACCATCTCCATTAGGACCTTGTCTAGTACGGCGGTGCGGGTCTCCCGCATCGTTCGCCTACGCTCTGTCAAGAAGCATGGGACTTTGCAAAGTAAGATACACATATTCCAAATTACGAACTTTACAAAGAAAAGAAAAATTAAATCAGAATTTATGTACAATAGTATCACTTTGAGGCAGCATTCCTCATTGAAAAAACGAATATTAGGTATTCAATTTTCGAAGTATCTTCTCTTCAAATACCGCTACATCGTCTGGTCTGACTCACTGCACTGGTGTCACATTCAGTGCCATTGAAGATATTCCACGTCATGCTGGTTTTTTTGCATTCAGTAACAATTTCTTACCCAAAGAGGACGCGCTGAAGTTTTATCCGCTGTTACGAGAGTGACGATAACTTTCATTACTACCCGGTCAAAACATACAGTACTTCCTAGGGAGACAGTATTTTTGCATTAGTGGAAGTTGACTGGTTCAGTGCCGGTCGCTATGGCCGAGCGGTTCTAGGCGCTTCAGTCCGGATCCGCGCTGCTGCTACGGTCGCAGGTTCGAATCCTGCCTCGAGCATGGATGTATGTGATATCCTTTGGTTTTTTAAGTTTAAGTAGTTCTGAGTCTAGGGGACTGATGACCTCAGGTGTTCAGTCCCATAGTGCTCAAAGCCATTTAAACTGCTTCAGCCTCCAGTAAGAAACAACGACGTCAGATCATTAGGAGGAGGAATGTAGTTTCTGTTGTTCCAGTCGGATAAAACTCAGCACCCATAATGTGTACTTCTGAGGTAGGAGTGATTGAATGAAAGAAAAAGGCTCATAGCTGTTTTCAGTTACCTCCGAAAGCGACATAATTTCCTCAGGCAATCGAATTGTTACGCATAATCTTTCAAACACCAATCTGCTCACAAATTCAAAATCTCTAGTACGATGTTGCACAACACAATAAACAAATGGGGACTTCTACAACCCAGAAATAAGAACGCATCCCAGATTTTGCTGATCAGATGTCTCACGAGATGTATCAACAGATACTACACGGATAGTGTGTCCAGGTGTGGGTGACTGATATCGTATCCTCCTCTGTATTTCCTCTCAAAAATAATTTGCCACCAACTCCACTTAAAACATATCACACAGATGTGTGTAGGATTTTAATAATAATAACATTTCATTTTTTAAATAATTTCATACAGTTATCATCATCATCGTCTTAACACGTGTAGATCGAAGTGTAGTTCATCGTCTCAGTGTAACTATCAAGAAATGCGATTAAGTGAAATACATCATGGCCGGCCCGGTGGCCGAGCGTTTCTAGGCGCATCAGTCCGGAACCGCGCGACCGCTACGGTCGCAGGTTCGAATCCTGCATTGGACATGGATGTGTGGGATGTCCTTAGGTTAGTTAGGTTCAAGTAGTTCTAAGTTCTAGGGGACTGATGACCTCGGAAGTTAAGTCCCATAGTGCTCAGAGCCATTTGAAATACATCATGATTTGCTAACCGCTCATCAGAAAATTTTAATACATCACTGATGCAGTCGATTTAAGAACTGTAAATGTTGCAAACTCACACCGTTTTGACAAACTCACAACTACGCTATGCAAAGTCTGTACTGTACTCACCATAGTCAGTGTTTCACTTATCACTATGATAGTGAAAACGGGTATGAAAACTATAACTATAGGAGCGTAAAAATGGAGGGACTGCTGTTTGCTTCTGCTTTTTACAAATATATTCAGGAATCTCAGTCCTTCTGTCATATTTTTCTTAGTGGAGTGAATTTCCGTTCAGTCTTCCTTTCAACATATTCCTATGAACTGCCGGCTCGACCTATGGACTCGCGAACCACGTCGGGCTTGTTGCAGACAGCAGGTAACGTTACCCTGTGAATTGGATCATCCACATGACTGAAAGTTTTTCTGGAGGCTATCACGCCGTAAGACCATCAACGAGTGTGGGCCATCTGTCAGTCACTGGAAAATATCCTGTACGACATTCCTTGACAATTTCATGACATTTCGCCTTCACTCTATTTTACGGTATGAAACTTCGTTGAGAAATTTAGAAATCTATTCATGTAAAAATGCAGGGAATTTGAAAATAAAGTTTTACGCCTTCCTGCAGGCAGTAGAAGTGTTTAAAACCAGAAGAAAAGTTGCTATTAACGATTTGTCTGGAAACCAATACCTATTGAGATAAGACAGTATCTGTCCTCTCATCCTCATCTGTTTGTTACGTAAAGGCAGATACTATAAGTAGCGCTGCCTGTGATTGCTACGCATCCTGACCTGTCCTTCAGTCCTTCTTCGCAGTGAATCAGGCGCCCTTAAAAATGCATATGGTTCCAATCGGATTACGTCAAATGTATTGGTCACATGACCCTGAACCTTCTGCGCATTGCGGATGGATTGAGTAATACAGCAATGTCTTTCAATGTTCACATAGCCAAAAATTCGACGGATTAAAATCCGGTGAACGGAGAGACCATGCTGCTGAATACCCTCCACCGATCCATCGCTCATGAAACGTTGCGGTGAGGTTCTGTCGCACGAACCGTAGAAAATTGGTTGGTGTCCCTTCGTGCATAAACCACAGCCGTTTCCTACCTGCAGGGGTAGCGCTCTCCAATAACACAATTTATAGCGCAGAAATTTGTGATACACAGCAACTGTTACTCAGTTTCTAAGAGAATTTGTAACTCACAGTTTCTGCTGTTCCGTTGATACTGAAGCTATCCTGACGTCTCACCTCCATGATTGATCGAGTACCTGCATCATCTGTGTGAAGGTGCGTTGTGTGATAAGTTACTGATCCATTTCTTGTGAATCCTGTTTCACTTGAAAATAAAATGCAGCCCGTGAACTGCGGATCTTCATAAGTAAAACAGCCCATATTTCTATAGTTATTGGTTTCCTGATTTAAATTACAGAAACTTTTCGTCTACTTGTCACTAATAATGCATCTTATAGGGCTATCTGATACTTTCTGTAAACAGAGCGTAAAAAGCGTCAAATGTGGAGACTTTTTTCCCCTGTAAAACTCAGAATGTGCCGTGGCTAATACCTGAGATAGGTTGGAAGTACCAGAGAAGGCTCATTCTAATTTATAATATTTCGCTAGATTCCTTTTTCGTGATATGAAGAACGCTGAAGATGCCGAGCTTGTCTAACTGCGGTAGTAAACAAAACTTTTCATTGCTCGCTTTTCTACAAGCAACAAACAGGCCGTGCCGACAAGTAATGCTTCCGACTTTTTTACGTAAAAACACCTAAACTTTTTTAAAATATAACAAACATTATTAACATTCTACGTCTCTGTTCTTGTCTACATACTCTTTTCTCAACATAATCATCCTGCACAGCAACACATTTCAACATCATTTTCTTGGTACCGTCACTGTAGAACGTTTGAGATTGTTGATGGAGCCACAGCCTCACCTCTGCTTACACCGCTTCATTGCCATCAAGTGCATTCTTCTAAGATTTTCTTTAAGTTTGGAGACAGATGAAAATCAGATGGGGCAAGTCAGGATTGTATGGAGGACGATCGATCCCCAAAGCTTTGGTTTGTTGCAGTTTGTGGTCTGGCATTGTTATGATGAAGGAGACGGTGCTTCGTGTGTGGGCGAATCCTTCGAATTCGTGCTGTCAGTCTTCTGCGGTTAGGAACTTGATTACAGCACGTGGTTTCTCAGGCAGCTACATAGTTACGTTACACACCGTCATTTACTCTCCATAATTCGAAGCCATCTGGCGGCAGAGGGTTGTAACTTGTGTCAAGGATGCGGGGAAGTCGACCGAGTAATTTGAATAACACGACATACCTCAAAGATATTGAGCACGGGATAAATGTTTCGGAGCCACTACTCTTCAACAGCTCGTCGTAAATTTTACTTCATTTTACTTATTTTCGACGTGAATCTTGTGTCCAGTGTATTATGACGGAAAGCAAAGGCAAGATTAGAAACATAAAGAAAAATACTGAGCTAAGAATTCAAGAAAAGGCGTAAATAACAAAGGGAGACTTGTTGTGCAGAAAGAACCACCATAACATGATGTAAAGTAAGAGCACTAAAATTTAACTAGACCGCCGCCGTAGTCGCGTTGATGCCAGCACGGTGGCTCGGCGCGTTCAGTGAAGGATTCGGATATCCTCTGCTATAAGAAAAACTGATTGAAGTTTTCATCGTTGGAAGCTGAAAGATGTCGTGCGAGTTCCACATCATGCGATTTGAACACAGAATTACTGGCGAAAAACGAACGAAGAAACAGATGGAATGAAAGAAGACGAAAAAAAATGGTTAGCATCACTTCCCTAGGTGTGGAAGGACACAGGTTCAATTCCCAGCACCATCCCAGATTCTTTCTACGGTCGGAAGGCCTGGTACAGAGTCCACTCATCATTTTTGAGGCCAAATGAGGAGATTGAATAAAGAAACAGTGGCATCATCGGGAGTCATGAACTCTAATAACGGACGGAAGAACTGGCGACATGCTGCTCACATGTCTCACGACCTTTGATCGCTCCCGGAATTGCCTTGTACTCAGAAATCGGGCAGTTGGAACAGGCCTAAGCAGTGAATGGTGCTTTTCTTTGCTTATAATTTAAGGGCAAATTCAAATTCTAAATTTCGAAAATTCGGAGGAGGAGGAGGAGATTAGTGTTTAACGTCCCGTCGACAACGAGGTCATTAGAGACGGAGCGCAAGCTCGGGTTAGGGAAGGACGGGGAAGGAAATCGGCCGTGCCCTTTCAAAGGAACCATCCCAGCATTTGCCTGAAAGGATTTAGGAAAATCACGGAAAACCTAAATCAGGATGGCCGGAGACGGGATTGAACCGTCGTCCTCCCGAATTCGAAAATTCGATTTTATTGCGTTTTTTGAAGGGTATGTGTTTCTAGAATGTTGGGACGAACAGGTTTTTTAATCCGCACGTTGCACAAGTTTTTGCAGCCCATTTTGCGAACCTGTGCCACGGCCGTGGTGGGAAGCTCTCAGCCAGAGACGCCCGGCTTTGACAGATAACTTGTCGTGCCGTGACGCATGTTCACTAAAAAACTTATTTTACAGTATGCAGCAAACATATTTGTCGAAAAATCCGACGAAGAACGTGTTCAGGCTGCCGAAGGCAGCATACCCAGCTCAGTAACATCGGCTTTTCTGGCCATGAAGGACAAGTGAATTTCTCTCCAAGAACAATTCGAGTTGGAGGATGGGTTAATATACAGTGCTGGAATTGCAGACTAAACGTGAGTAACGGACACACTCGTTTTAAGTCAAATTTTGGTCAAAATTGGTCAAAACATAATTTTTGGCCCGCCATATTGGATTAGCCATTTTGAATATTGAAAATCTAGCTTCAAATCTGTGTTCAGCGACATCAAAAATATAGAATAACGTGTAGTTTTTTTGCGATTCGAACTAATAACACATATAAAAGTTTTCCCTAAACTTTAAACAGGTTTTTCTCGATAAATAATTTCTCAAAACTGCTTGCAGCATAGAATAAAAACGGTTCAACCTATTAACTTCTACCTTTGAACCTTGAAAAGTAAACTCTTTTCTTGGGAGGTTACACCTGTAATATATGAAATTTGTTGATATTAACTATATTTTGTAAGGCCATAAAGAGTTAAACAAACCCCCAAATATCGAAACCAAAGTTCGATTCAGCGCCATATCGTTAAATTAGAGGTTATTTCATTGTGGTTAGGTATAAGCTCCAATTTGCTGTGGGGCTACAATTTGCGTCTTTCAAACTCGCAGGCTCTTGGTCAGACCATAATTACGGGCTCAATTTTTTTGCACTGAGAATCTATAATAGAGTTCAAAGTGTGATCAGTCACAATCCCCAAACAGGTCCTTTGCATGTTTTTTCATTATCTCAAAAAGATTCCCAAAGTTTGCCTATTTTTTGTTCCTTTGAATCAGAACTTGGCCTCAACTGAGTATTATGCGGCATAACGGAATAAGTATTTTGCAGTACTTCGCAGTATGACAAAATGTCCTATAATTTTGAGTTTTCTAACTGCATTATCTCCCCTTTCTAGGAAACATTCCTCGTCTTCCATTGACCGCCGGCCGGAGTGGCCGAGCGGTTCTAGGCGCCACAGTCTGGAGCCGCGCGACCGCTACGGCCGCAGGTTCGAGTCCTGCCTCGGGCATGGATGTGTGTGATGTCCTTAGGGTAGTTAGGTTTAAGTAGTTCTAAGTCTAGGGGATTGATGACCTCAGATGTTAAGTCCCATTGTGCTCATGGCCATTTGAACCATTTGAACCTCCTGCAGACCCCGGCGCACTAGACCCGCTGGTGTACACGCAGTCCGCCGCCTCCCTGGACGTTCGTCTGTCTGAAAGGTCCTAAGATCACACACAGGCCCAAAAAGCGCTTGAAATGTTGTGTTACGTGGTTGGCGTCTGGTAGGGTACTTGTTTTGGTATAAACCATGCTTCCTCTCGACCATTTCGGCTTGTTGCCGACATGAATATCTGAACATTCTGCTGCTTACGGTACGATGCGTGAATAACACAGTTTACAACACACAAGAAACATAATGCATGTGGTCAGAGCAACTGTCATTCGTTAACATCAACTACCTTGGCAACGATGCATTTTCTGACACATGGTTCATAGGACCTTTTTTCTCCATTTCCAGTCAGAAATCCGTCCCTGCAGTTTGTCGGTTTTATTAATGTTCACCTTGTATTGTTCTGAAGTGAGCTATACTTAGCGAAGACGCTGAATACCGGACAATCCTTACTACATTCTAAAAAGAAAAAAAAAAACGTATGCTAGACTCTAAAATCAAATTTCTTCGTATAGTCTAACGCAAAATAAAAAGCCGCGTGGGATTAGCCGAGCGGTCTGAAGCGCTGCAGTCACGGACTGTGCGGCTGGTCCCGGCGGAGGTTCGAGTCCTCCCTCGGGCATGGGTGTGTGTGTTTGTACTTAGGATAATTTAGGTTAAGTAGTGTGTAAGCTTAGGGATTGATGACCTTAGCAGTTAAGTCCCTTAAGATTTCACATACATCTAAATATTTGCAAAATAAAAAACAAAAAACAAGAAAGAAAGGAAATTGGTAAAAATCATATTGCGACAGGCCCATTGGTTTTGCTTGCAATTAAAGCTTAAACTTTAGGCTTCGTAACAAAAAATGCGACAGGAGTTCCTAAGTGAAACGCCTATGTACTTTAGAATTCACTATCGGCGTATCAGCGGGACGAGTATTATTAGATACTCTGCGGGAGTTATGCCTAAGACGACCTTATGATGTCGAGTCTCTTTTATGGAAGCTGCACGTAAAGATACGGCAGGCGACCTGGGTACAGATTTGTGTGAAAGCGGCGCCCGCGGCCCGAGGGCGTCGTCTGCGGACGCGCTGGTAATTGGTGTCCGCATTGAAGATCCGCGGGGCGGCACGGCACGGCACGGCAGAGCCCTCCCTGTAAACGGCGCGGCGCGGTAACGAGGTAGGCGCGGCCGACCCTGGGGACCCCAGCCAGCCGGGCGCCAGCCCCTGGGGCGCCCTACACCGCCCCACCCACTGCCTCCGCCTGTGTCAGCGGCACAGTCTCCCTTCATTCTGCACAGGGACGTTCCAACCGTCCTCTATCTTGTGCAACAGCAAAAGCTGTCTCCTCTTTTTTTCTTCATTGTTATTTCATCCCACTCGCCGCATATGGGAGCGGGGTGGGGGGCAGCGGTACAGTTCTTCGCTCTTCAATCAAGTGAGGTAAAAAAAAAAAAAATTATAATGAGAAACAGAGACAAAATTTAGGGCTGTTTTTTATTTTAAAACGCAAATTAAAGTCGAACATTAAAAAAAATACACTACTGTCCATTAAAATTGTTACACCAAGAAGAAATGCACATGATAAACGGGTATTCATTGGACAAATATATTATAGTAGAACTGACATGTGATTACATTTTCACGCGATTTAGGAGCATAGATCCTGAGAATCCACTACCCATAACAACCACCTCTGGCCGTAATAACGGCCTTCATTCGTCTGGGCATGGAGTCAAGCAGAGCTTGGATGACGTGTACAGGTACAGCTGCCCATGCAGCTTCAACAAGATACCACTGTTCATCAAGAGTGGTGACTGGCGTATTGTGACGAGCCAGTTGCTCGGCCACCATTGACCAGACGTTTTCAGTTGGTGAGAGACTGGAGAATGTGCTCGCCAGAGGAGCAGTCGAACATTTTCTTTACCCAGAAAGGCCCGAACAGGACCTGCAAACATACGCTCGTGCATTATCCTGCTGAAATGTAGGGTTTCGCAGGGATCGAATGAAGGGTAGAGCCACGGGTCGTAAGACATCTGAAATGTAACGTCCACTGTTCAAAGTGCCGTCAATGCGAACAAGAGGTGACCGAGGCGTGTAACCAATGGCACCCCATACCATCACGCCGGGTGATACGCCAGTATGGCGATGATGAATACAAGCTTCCAATGTGCGTCCACCGAGGTGTCGCCAAACACGGATGCGACCATCATGATGCTGTAAACATAACCTGGATTCATCCGACAAAATGACGTTTTGCCATTAGTGCACCCAGGTTCGTCGTTGAGTACACCATCGCAGGCGCTCCTGTCTGTGATGCAGCGTCAAGGGTAACCGCAGCCATGGCCTCCGAGCTGATAGTACATGCCACTGCAAACGTCGTCGAACTGTTCGTGCAGATGGTTGTCGTCTTGCAAACGACCCCATCTGTTGACTCAGGGATCGAGACGTGGCTGCACGATCCGTCACAGCCATGCGGATAAGATGCCTGTCATCTCGACTGCTAGTGATACGAGGCCGTTGGGATCCAGCACGGCGTTCCGTATTACCCTCCTGAACACACCGATTCCATAATTTGCTAACAGTCATTGGATCTTGGCCAACGCGAGTAGCAATGTCGCGATACGATAAAGCGCAATTGCGATTGGCTACAATGCGACCTTTATCAAAGTCGGTAACGTGATGGTACGCATTTCTCCCTGTTTGTGTATGAGAAATCGGTTGGTAACTTTCCTCATGTCAGCACGTTGTAGGTGACGACACCGGCGTCATCCTTGTGTGAATGCTCTGAAAAGCTAATCTTTTGCATATCAGAGCATCTTCTTCCTGTCGGTTAAATTTCGCGTCTGAAGCACGTCATCTTCGTGGTGTAGCAGTTTCAATGGCCAGTAGTGTATTTTCATTTTAAGAACAGTTTTCGGGAAGGTGAAATTCTTCTGATAAAAACACTGAAGCATTGCACTTTCACTAAAAATCTGGAGGACTTGCACTAGGATAAGAAGTATTACCAGGGGATAGACTATGTTCTGTATAGTTGAGCGGTGTGGGTGGAAAGGTAGGCGCCTATTAGAGAAGAAAACTACAGAGATCATAGGTAGGAGTTGAGGTGGATAGTGGGAAATACAGACCGTGGAAAAGACAGGGTGGCCAGTAGTGTAGTGACCGAGCAGCCTTACAACAGGAAAGCGATGGGTATTGTTGGAAAGGGAGAATGAGAGAGGAGTTGTGGTGAGGAGTGGGACACTGGAGAACATTTAATGTTGTTAGGAGGGATAGATATGGAGTGTGTGTAGGTGTGGTGGTGGAGCGACGTGTTTGTGAAGGTATGGCAGCATAGCAGAGTTGGTGATCGGAGGGGAGAACATTGCGTGATTGGAATCTAGTTTTCAGATAGTGTAGGAGATGAGGAGGTATTCGATGTGGGTGAAAAGGGGTGGGAATTTGAAGAGATGGTAGGATCCAGATGGGGGAAAGTAAATGGAAGTGGAAAGCTAGACAGAGTGGATAGCGTTTGAGGATTTCGAGGGAATTATAGAACTTTGGTTGAGAGGAGATCCATTAAAAATTTGCATGGCAGCGAATTGGTTGGATCATGATTTTCTAGGTGTGAAGGATAGTGGAGACGTGTAGTCACTCAGTTTGGCTTGGTAGTAGTTTTAGCCTATTGTGTGCTTGGATGATTGGTAGGCGAGATGGATTGAAGAGACAGACAGAGGTAGGAGGATTACATGGGTACTCAAAAGGAGAAAGGGTGGACACAGAGAGGGGGAGATGACATTATATGTGTCGCACGCATTTGCGGGCAGAGTTGCAGAGAAATGTCTAGTTTTCAATAAACAGTACAGCCAAGAACAAAATATAATATACTGAAAAGTTGTGTATAGGATCATGTTGCAGATCCCATATTTAGCGTTCTTCTATAGCATCATATTTTAAAACTGACAAGTAACTAAAAACAAGGTAATAACTTGAAAAAAGAGACAGCATGTGATTGCCGTAAGTTTAGTGACAACAGTGCATCCCAATTTAAGTTATACAATATAGCCCTGAAGATGGTCACTCAGTGACAGAACATCGATTTTGCAATAGTAAAAAAAAATATACGACCAATGCTGTCTCTTTTTTCAAGTATACCTGTTACCTGGTCGTAGTGCACAAGACAACATGGAGTCGCCAATTAATAAGGTAATAACTGTAATTGGAGAGAAAAGAGCTCTATCACCCAAGCCGACTGAAAGAGGAGATAAGCTGACAGGACACTACTGAGTCATCAAGGAATAGTTCATCTATTAATTAAGTATGAGGAGAAAAAACTGTAAGGGTACTTGACTACACTAACGAGATCGTAATGGATGTAGGGTGAAGTAGTTACGCAGCTTTGAAAAGCGTGAAGAGTTCCAAACCATTCTTGAGACGTTAACAACAACATTAAGGAGGGTATTTGATGCACCAGAAACGCTGAGATGAAGGAATTTAAGAATGGGTCACAGAGACAGAGCAAATGTTGAAAATATGGTAATAAAAAGAGGGAGATACAGCCGAGAACGTTTCACTTATTTAAAAACTTTGTTTATCAATAGTCCAAGTGCGCTCTAAAAGCCAATAAATTGCAGCACGTCATGAGCTTTCCCAGCTGGAAACATGCCCGCAAGCTCTCAGCGGACGTCGACTGCTTGCGTGTTGTGCAGGCTACTGCTTGCCTATGCCATGCAGCGCGCTGCAGCTCGCCAGCCGGAATTATTGAGTGGGTGGCCAGAACACTGGAGACATGTCGACGTCCACGTCCATTTCCCCTGGCAAGCTATGCTGCCCCCAGGACGCGGAGCTGCGTTTTATAGATCACTGCCACCTGTTCTCATTAGGCTGCACAATGCGAGGCAGTCCACTCAGTGTCAGACTGGTTTTTCGAAGGAGCGCTTCCACTGAGGAGAATATTACGTCGAGGAATCTTTTCCCCGCACTCCATGTACGAAGTGAATGGGGTACTTAAAACTAAGCCCAGTAAGCAGTAAATCTAAGTTAGATAATGTAGCTTTCACAAAAGGATTGAGGCCCATCAGAACCAGAAAACAGAATGCATGAATTTGTCTTGAACGTCGAAGAGAGATTAAGGATGAATTTTCTTGGTTACATTAACTGCATTGCAGACCACGAACCATGCATATTGTCACCATAATCATCATCATCATCTTCATTGTGTGCCATGCAGTCAATTTTCAGGTCGTTCTCCCATGTCTTCCACATGTGACCAACATCTCTCTAAATAGCCGGTTTGTAAGAGGAATACATTTTCACGGGTCTTTTGTCTTCCAGTGGTACACTGTGCTACTGCCAGTTGATGTTTTGGAAAGTACATTTCCGTCGAGCTGAGGACTACAGTGAGTGATTGCTTGAAAGTAATTTACTGTACGAAATACACGCACACACATACACACACACACACACATTTCAAACGAAATTATCGGTTATGGTGGACTTCGCACGAATCTACACATTTCATTTCTTGCTTGTGATATTTTTTCCATTTATCTTCCTCGCACAACGCGTACTGTTCTCGAATGAATTTACGTGATGACTTCCCTGCAGACTCTCCAAAACACATCTTCCTTTTACATGGTCTGGTCGTCAGCTCACAAGCTCCTTTGCTAGACCTTGTACTTTTGCTCCGGGCTTTCATTATTGCCTTTTCGCCTGGCGATGTACCTTGGATGGACACATTCAGCCCAGCTTTTGCATGAGAAGCCTTTGTCTGTATCGAAATCATGGGGCAACCCGCTTCGTACTGCAATGTCTAACGCAAGTTTTCTTATGTCTGACGTGCTTAAACTGAAAGCTATCGCTCAAAAGTAATAATATGTCATTTCATCGTTGGAAAACACCTCACTATGGCCAAAACGTTATAGACTGAAAAGCCAAACAAACTGGTACACCTGCCTAATATTGTATAGGGCCCCCAGGAGCACGCAGAAGTGCCGCAAGGGAACGTGGCATGACTAATGTCTGAAGTAGTGTTGGAGGGAATTGGAACCATGAATCCTGGACGGCTGTCAATTAACTCGTAACAGTACGAGGGGATGGATATCTCTTCTGAACAGTACGTTGCAAGCCATCCCAGGTATGCTCAGTGATGTACATGTCTGGAAAGTTCGGTGGCCAGCGGAAGTGTTCCTGGAGCCACTCTGTAGCAACTCTGGACGAATGGGATGTCCCATTGTGCTGCTGGAATTGTCCAAGTCCGTCGGGATGCACAGTGGACATGAATGGATCGAGGTGATCAGAGGGATCTCAGGTACGTGTCACCTCTCAGAGTGGTAACTAGACGTATCGGAGGTCCCATATCACTCCAACTGCACACGCCCGACGCTATTACAGAGCCTCCACCAGCTTGAAGAGTCCCCTGTTGACATGCAGGGTCCATGGATTCATGTCGTTCTCTCGATACCTGTACACGTCCATCCGCTCGATACAATTTGAAACGTGACTCGTCCGACCAGGCAACATGTTTCCAGTCATTAACAGTCAAATGTCGGTGTTGAAGGGCTCAGGCGAGGCTTAAAGATTTGTGTCGTGCAGTCATAAACCGTACACGAGTGGGTCTTTGGCTCCGGAAGCCCATTTCGATGATGTTTTGCTGAATGGTTCGCAAGCTGACATTTGTTGATGGCCTAGCACTGAAATCTGCAGCGATTTGCGGAATGGTTGCACTTACGTCACGTTGAAAGATTCTCTTCAGTCGTCGTTGGTCTCGTTCTTGCAGGATCTTTCTCGGAGATTTGATATTTTACCGGATTTCTGATGTTCACGGTACACTGGGAAATCATCATACGGGAAAATCCCCGCTTCAACGCTACCTCAGAGATGCTGTGTCCCATTGCTCGTGCACCGACTATAACACTATGTTCAAACTCACTTAAATCTTGATTACCTGCCATTATAGCAGCAGCAACCGATCTAACAACTGTGCCAGACACTTGTTGTCATATATAGGCGTTGCCGATCGCTGCGCCGTATTCTGCCTGTTTGGATATCTCTATATTTGAATAGGAATGCCTACACCAGTTCCTTTGGCGCTTCAGTGTATATAATGATTTGAACTTTTACTTTTATTTTCAGCATGCCTCTTAATCGTTAGCTTTGACGTGTATATACTTGCAATACTTTAACCCGCGATCCCCATGTAAATATTCTTTTGCCTGAATGCAGTTCATCTGTGTTCTGTTTTCCATAACGCCTTTCTGTTGCCATTATGTAATACAAGTAATTATTTAACTAACCAACTGAGAAATCGAGCATTTCCCAGGTATTTATTTACAACTGTGTCTGAGACTCCATATCAATAGAATTTATTTTTGAATTATGAAGTTCATTTATATACAACGTCTGAAGTTGTATGATTGGGGACATGAACGAAGAGCTTGTCTGCTTCACTGACATGGCACACAGCGACGTAGAGTTGGTCATGTAAAAAGCACCTGACACTAAGGTCCACATCTGAAACACACAGCATCTCGCCTTGTGCTTTTTTTATGGTCTACATCTACATCTGCATGGTTACTCTGCAATTCACATTCCACTCCCGAACAGCGCGCGGGAAAAACGAACACCTAAACCTTTCTGTTCGAGCACTGATTTCTCTTATTTTATTTTGATGATCATTCCTACCTATGTAGGTTGGGCTCAACAAAATATTTTCGCATTCGGAAGAGAAAGTTGGTGACTGAAATTTCGTAAATAGATCTTGCCGCGACGAAAATCGTCTTTGCTTTAACAACTTCCATCCCAACTCGCGTATCATATCTGCCACACTCTCTCCCATATTACGTGATAATACATAACGAGCTGCCCTTTTTTGCACCCTTTCGATGTCCTCCGTCAATCCCACCTCCCTCCGTCATACCATAACGTAAGCCCACTGGCAACCGTACACATTTAAAATGCGTTGGCAAGCGATTATTAGGAATAATAAATATTCAGTGTGTAAAACTCGCTTGCCTGTGCCACTTCCCGTCGAAATTTCGAATACTATGATGTTGCGTTGGAGGTAACTAACATTAAGCCTCTGCGAATGAAGTGTTCTTTGAAGCAAGATAACGCATGACGCTCTCAGTCAGAGTTAGGTCGTGTCCCCTTTTTGGAAGGAGTTCCCAAATACGTTGTCGAGCCACAACAAGTTCCCGCTCATGATCTTTATTGGATTCTTCAGACCACATAGGCCTCAGTCATTTAGCCATTCTCGTGTATTCAGAAAGATTCGTCCGATTTTTGGGCATTTTATTCATAAACAAAACGAAATAAAAATGTAATGAGTACGCACCCAAGTAACAAAACAAATTTAATAAAGCCGTTTTTCCTAGCAAAGAATGTAAATTAAACTCATCGAAAGAAGCAAAGCAATGCGCTAAGTTTTTAATAGACAAAGCAAAATCAGTGAATCCGTACATCCGAGCCAGGTAAACCTGCTTTTAGCTTGCAGACAAACAGGCATGACTGCTTGAGATAAGATTTTAAATAACCATATATTTTCTTTCGTAATCCGATTTTCATGAAATAAAGTCTGTACGTCACGTCAAGTTACGCTGAAATTACCTGTGAAAAACCCATGAAAATTCATTTAGTAGTTTTGAAGATTAGCATGTTCAAACAAATAGAGAGACGCTATGGTTTTACAGTTGTATTATTAGCGCAGAACGTAACTTAGGATGAAGGCCATATTAGATAATTCATTACATCTATCTCAAGTGCAGATAGTGTTGAGGATCAGTAGACAAAGTTCAAAACCATCGTACAATATGCATTAGATGAGTATGTGCCAATCAAGACCGTTAGAGACGGAAAAGAGCCACCGTGGTACAACAACCGTGTTAGGAAACTGCGACGGAAGCAAAGGGAACTTCACAGCAAACATAAACATAGCAAAAGCCTTTCAGACAAACAAAAATTATACGGAGCGAAATGAAATGTGACAAGGGCTATGCGAGAGGCGTTCAACGAATTCGAAAGAAATGTTCTATGTACTGACTTGGCAGAAAATCGTTAGAAATTTTGGTCTTACGTCAAAACGGTAGGTGGATCAAACAAAATGTCCAGACACTCTGTGACCAAAATAGTACTTAAACAGAGGATGGCAGACTAAAGGCCGAAAATCTAAACGTCTTTTTCCAAAGCTGTTTCACAGAGGAAGACTGCACTGTAGTTCCTTCTCTAGATTGTCACACAATTGACAAAATGGTAGATATCGAAATAGATGTCAGACGGATAGAAGAACAATTAAAACCGCTCAAAACAGGAATGTTCGCTGGACCTAATGGGATACCAGTTCGATTTTACACACAGTAAGCCAAGGAACTTGCCCCCCCCCCCCCTTTCTTGTGCCGGTGTACCGTAGGTCTCTAGAACAGCGTAGCGTTCCAAAATGTTGGAAAAGGGCACAGGTCATCCCCATTTTCAAGAAGGGACGTCGAACAGATGTGCAGAACTATAAACCTATATCTCTAACGTCGATCAGTTGTAGAATTTTGGAATACGTATTATGTTCGAGTATAATGACTTTTCTGGAGACTAGAAACCTACTCTGTAGGAATCAGCATGGGTTTCGAAAAAGACGATCGTGTGAAACCCAGCTCACGCTATTCGTCCACGAGACTCAGAGGGCCGTAGACACGGGTTCCCAGGGACATGCCGTGTTTCTTGACTTCCGCAAGGCGTTTGATACAGTTCCCCACAGTCGTTTAATGAACAAAGTAAGAGCATATGGACTACCAGACCAATTGTGTGATTGGATTGAAGAGTTCCTAGATAAAAGAACTCAGCATGCCATTCTCAGTGGAGAGAAGTCTTCAGAAGTAAGGCTGATTTCAGGTGTGCCGCAGGAGAGTGTCGTAGAACCGTTGCTATTCACAATATATATAAATGACCTCGTGGATAACACCGGAAGTTGACTGAGACCTTATGCGGGTGATGCTGTACTATATCGAGAGATTGTAACAATGGAAAAATGTACTGAAATGCAGCAGGATCTGCAACGAATTGACGCATGGTTCAGGGAATGGCAATTGAATCTCAATGTAGACAAGTGTAATGTGCTGCGAATACATAGAAAGAAAGATCCCTTATCATTTAGCTACAATATAGCAGGTCAGCACCTGGAAGCAGTGAATTCCATAAATTATCTGGGAGTAGGCATTAGGAGTGATTTAAAATGGGATGACCATATAAAATTAATCGCCGATAAAGCAGATGCCACACTGAGATTCATTGGAAGAATCTTAAGGAAATGCAGTCCGAAAACAAAGGAAGTAGGTTACAGTACACTTGTTCGCCCACTGCTTGAATACTGCTCACCGGTGTGGGATCCGTACCAGATAGGGTTGACAGAAGAGATAGAGAAGATCCAACAGAGAGCAGCGCGCTTCGTTACAGGATCATATAGTAATCGCGAAAGCTTTACGGAGATGATAGATGAACTCCAGTGTTAGACTCTGCAAGAGAGACGCTCAGTAGCTCGGTACGGGCTTTTGTTGAAGATTCGAGAACATACCTTCACCGAGGAGTCAAGCAATATATTGCTCCCTCGTACGTATATCTCGCGAAGTGACCATGAGGATAAAATAAGAGAGATGAGAGCCCACACAGAGGCATACCGACAATCTTTCTTTCCACGAACAATACGAGACTGGAACAGAAGAGAGAACTGATAGAGGTACTCAAGGTACCCTCCGCCACACACCGTCAGGTGACTTGCGGAGTATGGATGTACATGTAGAGATGTAGATTTCTACACGTTATGTTGCACTAATAACGCTAAACGAGTTTTTAAGGCTGACAGGACGAGCAAGTTACTGTACCGATATAATAGCGGAAACTTAAAGCTGAACGTTACTGACAGCGGCGCCATTTTATCTTTGTCAGGTCTTACAGGCCTACCACAACGAGTACAGTTTCATGATTGTCTGAAAACTAAGGTTATTCATGTATATTTACTCACAGACAAAAGAAAATGTTACTACCTACGTTAAAGAAATAGTTCTCTCCGTCACGTACACAAAACATTTCATGAAATCTAGGACAGAATCACTTCTGTCTTCAGACGATCTGTTCCTTAACAATCAGAGCTCGTAGCTGACAATGTCTTTGCTGCCCTCTATAAATTTCGGATAGTACAAGAGGTACTAATTTTATTGTAGTCGTACAAATTGGGGGTCGGTACATTATAGGCAACTCTCCCCTACTACTTATTAGGGTATCTTCACATCTCATTCACGTATAGAGCACGGAGAGGATGACTGCTTAAAAATATCCGTAATTTAGGTACTCCTGGATTATTAATTCTACGAGAGCAATAAGTGTGTGTCTGTAGTAAACTCCTGAGTTAATGGCGATTCTTTAAACTTTGTTTACAGATTTTCATAGACTTGATTGCTTCGATTTTTAGCGCTTGCCACTCCACATATATTCAGTCTCTCCACTACGCTCTTCTGTCGACTAGAAACAGCGACGCCACTGGACGGTGGATGACTGGGAACGAGTTATTTGAATGAATCACGCTATACCGTGTGATGATTCAATGGAAGAGTTTAGATTTCGCGTTACCTACCTCACGTGTAGTGCCAACATTGAAGTACAGAGAAAGTAATGTTACGGTATGAGAGTTCGTGGTTAAGATGTGGTCCCCTTATTGCGGTTAATGAAACGCTAAATGCACAAGGATTTTACAGCAGTGTGTACCGCATACAGCAGAGGAACAGTTCGGAATTAATGACTGCATCAGCATGAGAGTGCAACCTTTCATAAAGCAGCATCTGTGAAGCAATGGTCTGTGGACAATGTCATTCCTGAAATGGAATGTCCTATCCAGAGTCCTGACCTAAACCCAATTGAAAGGCTTGGGGATGAGTTAGAACGTGTGCTTCGCTTCAGATTCCAGCAGCGTCCAACATTAGTACCTTCTCCAGTTTCAGCTCTCGAGGAAAAATCGATTGCTACATCTCCACAGACATTCAGACACCTCACTGAATGTGTCTGCAGCAGAGGTCACGCCGTCAATCCCATAATAACGACCACTACAATATGAATGAGAATTTTCACTCTGCAGCGGAGTGTGCGCTGATATGAAACTTCCTGGCAGATTAAAACTGTGTGCCGGACCGAGACTCGAACTCGGGATCTTTGCCTTTCGTGGGTAACTGCTCTACCATCAGAGCTACCCAAGCACGACTCAGGCCCCGTCCTCACAGCTTTACTTCCGCCAGTACATCGTCTCCTACTTTCCAAACTTCACAGAAGCTCTCCTGCGAACCATGCAGAACTAGCACTCATGGAAGAAAGGATATTGCGGAGACATGGCTCAGCCACAGCCTGGGGGATGTTTCCAGAATGAGAATTTTCACTCTGCAAGGGAGTGTGCGCTGATATGAAACTTCTTGGCAGATTAAAACTGTGTGCCGGACCGAGACTCGAACTCGGGACCTTTGCCTTTCGCGGGCAAGTGTTCTTGCCCACGATAGGCAAAGGTCCCGAGTTCGGGTCTCGGTCCGGCACACAGTTTTAATCTGCCAGGAAGTTTCAGACCACTACAATATGTTCGGATATTTTTGATTAGATGGTTTTGATGCATTAACCACGGGAAAACATTTTAAAATGTTAGAAGTCCTTCTGTACCGTGGCCGGAGTGTTAGTTTTTGCCGTAGCCCTACTGGCGTCCGTCCATCACCTTAGCGCGTTGAGAAATGGGTGCGAGATAGGGGGTATCTGATGGAGGGCGACGTTTGGAGTTACGTGCTTGCCTGGAAGGCTCGTTTATTAGCGCGCGTTCCTCGCATGACGGGAGATAGCCGCCGGTGCTACAGTGGCGGTATCGCAGTCGTAAGCTACAGCAGGTGTTGCTACAGCACGGACCGCTGCGTGACCTGCCCCGCACCAAAGCCTGTCCTCGCGGCCGTGGCTCAAATCTTCGCAGGCTGGGAACCATTCGCGACTTATCATACCGTAAATCTCTGCCTGCATTGTAAGAGGGTAGGCATTTTATTGGGAGAAAGTGAATTGCCCTGAAAGACGGAATACCAGAGCTGTGCAACTGGCACGGCCTGCTGTACACCGTGTTAAGTAAGCGTAGGCTACGGTAGTTTTCCTAGCAGCTTTGGTCCGTTAAGATCGTAACCGCGTTACCTACAAGTTAGCAGGGTTGCCTACGTATCGGGGGTTAGCTAATTTCGATCTCTTTGTCTGTGTATGCGATCAGTGTCTTAATAGATTCCCCCAGAAACCGGAAGTGGTGAACTGTCTACAGCTTAATGTGGATGTATAATGGATGAGTAGCCTGCGGAACATTCTTGTTGTATACATATCTATACTCCTGTCTGTTACTTAGAAATAATTAGCAGTTGTAGAACAATTGAAACTGTCTTTGTTTAGTTCCGCTTTTATTTGAAAACTGTTGATTTATAAAGTGAAACACATGACTGCTGAAGAAAATTAATAAAGAAAACACGTACATATTGCGCTAGGAAACATGGATTAGCCAAGGAAAGGTAAAATTTTAAAAATGCAAAGCAAACACGCATCAACCATCGCGTCAATCCTTCATCGATCTTACATAAAGCAAGTTTCTGTTAGCGCAAAAAAATTTTGGAGCTAATCAATTACAACATGAAACGCTTGCTCTTGATCAAGAAGAAGAACGTTCTATTGAGTACAAAATGACAACAGCTATAATGTAGAGTTTTTATGTTTGTGCATGTAAAATATACTTGCATCAAGAGTAATTGTTTTTGTTACATAAAAGCGCTGAAGTTACAGGAGCAGCTACTTTATGTAACTTATGAAATGCAATCTGTATTTTTTAGTGATATAAAATACACAGTGGAGTATACTAAACGATGTGCGGCTCTAATTATGTGCAAAACAAACAAACACACAGACAAAAAACAAAGAGAAGTTGTTGGCTCACAGTTCCTGTGTCACGCATTCACTAATGTTTCTTTCCGTGCCAGTGCTACCATTATTACCGACTACCGCTAATATTAACATTTACTACGTCATTTATGTACTGTAGAGCGTAACTCTACTCAAGTTCCATTTTATGTTTTTGTTTTGTCCCTTTTGTTCATTTTTACGCGTTCCTGCTTCAAGAGAGTAATGAAGGTGGTTTTAATGTCTGTAAAATGAAATAACGTAGGAAACAGGTATGGAAAGAATCCAGAAAACGAACAGTGAAACGTACCTGGACGTTCCAAATTATGGCAAATATCGACGAAATAACTGGTCTCATGTTTGAAAAAACATTCCATTCCGGTTCCGTCCACAAAGATAAGAGCTGTCTAGTATGAGATAGTCACGCAGACGCTTCCGTTCCCGGATGAGTAAACGCAGGCGTTACCTAGTTCCGAGTTCACTTTGCAGTTTCAGTTTGATTCTTACTACAGATCGTATCTTTCTATGCAAGCAACCCACTGCAATTTCGAAATAAACAAGAAAAAATTAAGCCCTGATCACCAGAACAGTGATTCAAGTAATAGAAATCACGAATATCCTTGAATCTTGCTGGAAGATTTTTCCCAACGCAAGACACAATAGTTACAAACGGATACAAACGGATACCCGGATACTTCACATACTACACGACGAAGAACGACAACTGAAACTTGCTGGAGTTCAAAAATTACGTCGCCCCTGCAGCGCTGGATGTTCAAGAGACACGTGGGATAAAAATCCAGAAACCACTTCTACAATTAACTTCCCACATCTTTAACAACGGGATGAAGGCTGAATCCCGAGGTGGATTCCAAGAAGACCATTATGTTCATTTTCAGTTTGCATGACGACTTACCGCTTTCAGTATGACATCCCCAGAAGGGTTTTTTAAACATCAAGAGAAAAGTAGTGTTGAAGAAGATTTCAGGTTTCGAAGATACCTTTTTAACTCTGAAGAAGATGACGAGCTATATATTTATTTATTTGTTTTCAATTTTTAAGGTAAAAAAACTGATTTCATTAAACCTGAAAAGAATACATTGTTTTATGAAGATAAAAGAACTGCTACTTTCCTTTTGGTATTGCTAAGAGTACAATCCACAGTCGGTTCCAGGATTTATCCTTTGAAGAACAAGTAGTTTTGCTTCATTAATTAAAACGTGTAAGACTGGAGAGTCTCTAACCTTTTCTTTTTTTTTTTTGCATCAAATTATATTGAAAAAGACAGCTCAACTGTTTTGAGAAATGTCCGGGTAAGACAAGGCTCCAGGTTCGAATTCCAGTCCAACATACAGTTTTTAAATGACCGAAGTGTGACGATCTGATGATCAGATCACAGATAAATTTGTGGAAGAATGCTAAAGTTACTGCTTTTGTACTTGAAAGATAAAGTTTTATCCTATTTACATCCTCCGTACTGACTGACGTGGTCCAGTGGCTAACACAAACATTTATGACGAGCCTTGCTGAAATTATTCTCGAGTCATCCTCACCTACGTTTCCAGTAATTTTTCTGAGTTACTTAAAAATACGATGTAAATCTTTGCATCGGCCAGAACCGATTCCTCTCTTCATTCTCTTAGAATCTGACACGGAAGGCTAATTGACAGTTTTGAGTAATGTATAAGGAACCGCACTAGGAAAGCATTGCACAGCGCACAAAATACGTAACATTATTTGCTTAAAAAATTCGTCCTCTGATTGAAACTCATTGTTTGTCAAAATCTAGGCGCAGAGCCCAATGATGCATATGACTGTAGAAATACTAAGCACGATCACACACACACACACACACACACACACACACACACACACACATTACATACGATGCACTATAAGTAAACCAGGATAGAGGAGCGTCTCGACATACGTAATTTAATTAATTACTCTTGCGTGCATCAAGGAACTCAGAAGGTCATGAAAATTTTGCGTCGAATCACTATACCGGGCTGTCAGAATGAAGGACGCGATAGGCAATTATCCGTTGCTCATCAATCACTGAAGATGACAGTTTCAATCCCGTCACTGATGTTGCCATTTGGAACTGGAGCCCTTTATGAGAACATTCGGCCCACACGTCACTCCATCACTCTGTTACTATGTTACTGCCTCGTTATGAGGTAGTTATCAAGTGACAACGAGACACTTTGCGATAAATGCTTGTCCAAGTGCCTCGAGTCAATGACCACACATTTCCTTCCTTGGTATTTTGACTTATATAATACCAGTGGTCTGTTCTAAGCAATGAAGGGAAAAAATGCACACTCATTATAAGCCTGTTAAATACATTTGCCGCTGTTTGAGGGAAAGCAGCATAGACGTATCGCAAGGAAGCATGACGGAGCTATAGCCGTTCATTATATATGTAAATGATGTGGAAAACGGCGTTGATAACTATCTAAATGTTTTCGCGGAAGCCGCAGTACGCAGAGAGGTAGTATTCTTAGAATGCTGTAGAGAAATACAGGAAGATTCGCAGGGTTAACCGCCAAGAAGCACTTAAGGTGGAGCGAGCCTACGAATATCGTTGTTAATTATGCTTACTCGAAATAGATCAAGGGATGAGTCACAGAGAAATGTAGCATATTAACAAGAGGTAGCTTATTAATGTGTCACCCATTCAATTCTTTGGTATTGAATAAGAATAGTGATCCGTCACTAAGCTGACAGGGAAGATTCAGAAAAGAAGTTCATGATCCGTCACACTTCCTCTGATCACTGGTAAAACGTCGTAGAAATGCTCAACAGACATCAGTAGGAGACCCCACAAAGAAACGTTGTAATATAGATTAACGCGCTTTCAAAGAGGCGTTATCATATTATTTTCTTTCACACATATATCAAACAAAAGTAATTACAGAAAAATTATGGAATTTAGAGCTTATACGGATGCTTCCGAAACGTAGTTTTCTCATGATTTTTCCGCAGTAGGGATAGAAATATAATCATAAGACATAGAATTCTGAATAGCTATTCTCAGAATTTTTGTTCCTGGTGTGGTCTCCGTCATGAGGCTGGTCTGATGTAGCCCTCCACTTTAGTTGAACTTAAGCTCTGTGCAACGCTCATCATTACTGAACAACGCACGTTTATTTCAGCCTCCCCAACACGTCCCTCAATTACGAAACTGACAATTCCTTAATGCCTCTGGATGCGACTTATCAATCTATCCCTTCTTTGAGAGAAGCTTTGCTATATATTTCTTTCTCCAAATTTTGATTCAGTACGTCACGATTAATTGTTCGATCTACCAATCGAATCATCATCATCCTTCTGTAGCACCACGGTTCAAATAATAATATCCTCACCTGGGCTGAACTGTTTATCGCCCGCCTTTCATTTCCACACGAAGTTACACTTCGGATAGATTATTTTAGGAATGATTTCTCAATACTTTCATTTATATTAGACGATAACAGGCTTATCTTTTTCAGAAACGCTTTTCTTGCTACTGCCGGTGTGAATTTTATAGCCTCTCTACTTCGGCCATCCGCAGTTATTTTGCTGTCCAACTAGTAAGCTACATTCTGTGCAATTTGGGACGTAGGAGACGAGGTACTGGCAGAACTATAGTTGTGATGACAGGGCCTGAGTCGTGCTTAAGTAGCTCAGACGGTGGCGGCACGGTAGCTCAGCGTATTCGGCCAGAGCGCTGGTTGGCCTCTGTAATAAAAAAAACTGAGTGAAAGGATCAACAACGAATCTGAACGGATGTCATATGACGTCCACAACGACCAAACAGAACGCTCAAAAAAAAAAAAAAAATGATAGAGCACTTAGCACTTACCCGCGAAAATCAAAAGACCCGAATTCGAGTCTCGGTCCGACACATAGTTTTAATCTGCGAGGGAGTTTCATATCAGCGCAAACTCCTCTGCAGACTAAAAATTTCATTCTGTAAGCTACTTTTAGTTTCTTATTTCCTCTCTAATTCTGTCAGCATTGCCGACTGCAAGCCATTACCCTGATTTCAATTTTGCTGTTGTTCATCTTACAGTACCCTTCAACACGATTTCCATTCCATTCAACTCCTCTACCAAGCCCTTTTTCGAATCTGCTAGAATTACAATGTCATCGGAAGGCCTCAAAGTTTTCACCTCTTCTCCATGAATTTTAATTCCCTTTCCAAATTTCATTTTGGTTTCCTTTACTGCTTGTTCAATGTACAGATTGAATAACAATGAAAATAGGCTACAACCTGCCTCGCTCACTTCTAATCTAATGCTTCCTTTTCATGTCCTTTGACTTTTACAACTGATTGCTGTGCAAATTGTAAATAACGTTTCGCTCCTTGCATTTTACCCTTTCCATCTATAAAAACATTGTCTCCTATTCTTACATTTATCCAGAACACAAAGTGATCCTCCACTAGATCGGCTTCCACCAGTTTTTTTTCATTTTTCGGTAAATATCGTAATTTATGTGAGTGTTTTGCAAGCATAAGTTGTAAAATTGATGGTTCGGCCGTATTCACACCTGTCAGTACCTGTCCGTAACTCCAATTATTACAGTATTCTTGAAGCCAGAATGTATTTCGCTTCCGTCATATACCTTGCACGCCACTGGAATCGTTTCTCCATTGCTGGCACTGCCAAGGATGCCAATTATTCTGAAATAACATCGTCTTCTCCAGAGACATTGTTTTCACTTACATCGTTTAGTGCTCTGCCAACAAAAAATTTCGCATACAGACTCCACCCGATGACCCTCGGATGCCTGGAAACTACACTTACATAAATAGCTCATGCTTCACCTGACGCGCGCCAAAAATGATATTTTCTCTAAGTGGCTGGCCATCTGTAGCTCCAACTTCTTTCACTTTCATTTCTGGCCAAGCCCTGTATCTGCCATAAATTGGGACGAAATCGGTGCTGACGCATAGGCACCGTCCCATTGTAAGCTCTATATATGCATACACATGCTTCTCTTTGCTTCAAAGGTGTCCATAATTCCATAGGCGGAATCTGTCTTTCCCCTATTCATCCAGGCATTTACAGTGTTACATTTGTACTCTAGCCATTCGGCGCTTTCTGTCAGTCTCAATATTTAGACGTCTGCACTTCCTTTCGCCTACAGTATTTGATGCACTTTTATATTTTCTCCGTTCATCAATTACATTTAATGTCTGCTGGGTTATTCAAGGATTCCTATTAGACTTTGTCTTTTTACCTATTTTAACCTCTGCTGCCTCCACTATTTCATGTCTCAAAACAACCTATTCGTCTTCTACTGTATTCATTTACCCTTTTTCAAAGTTTCTTGATTATCCCTATGAAACTCTCAACAACCACACTTTCCATCAATTCATCAAGGTCCAATTGCTCTCAGAAACAGCAAGTTTTATAAAGGCACTTGTCAATGAACATAGCGCGTTACGGTTACACGAAGCGAAATGTAGTGGGAGAAGGGCTATGCGAGAGGCGTTCAATGAATTCGAAAGTAAAGTTCTATGTACTGACTTGGCAGAAAATCCTAAGAAATTTTGGTCTTACGTCAAAGCGGTAGGTGGATCAAAACAAAATGTCCAGACACTCGGTGACCAAAATTGTACTGAAACAGAGGATGACAGACTAAAGGCCGAAAAACTAAATGTCTTTTTCCAAAACTGTTTCACAGAGGAAGACTGAACTGTAGTTCCGTCTCTAGATTGTCGCACAGATGACAAAATGGTAGATATCTAAATAGATGATAGAGGGATAGAAAAATAATTACAATCGCTCAAAAGAGGAAAGGCCGCTGGACGTGATGGGCTACCAGTTCGATTTCACACAGAGTACGCGAAGGAACTTGTCCTCCCCCCCCACCTCCCCCCCTTCTTTCAGCGGTGTACCGTAGGTCTCTAGAAGAGCGTAGCGTTCCAAAGGATTGGAAAAGGGCACAGGTCATCCCCGTTTACAAGAAGGGACGTCGAACAGATGTGCAGAACTATAGACCTATATCTCTAACGTCGATCAGCTGTAGAATTTTGGAACACGTATTATATTCCAGTATCTACTCTGTAGGAATCAGCATGGGTTTCGAAAAAGACGATCGTGTGAAACCCAGCTCGCGCTATTCGTCCACGAGACTCAGAGGGCCATAGAGACGGGTTCCTAGGTAGATAACGTGTTTCTTGATTTCCGCAAGGCGTTTGATACAGTTTCCCACAGTCGTTTAATGAACAAAGTAAGAGAATATGGACTATCAGACCAATTGTCTGACTGCATTGAAGAGTTCCTGGATAACAGAATGCGGCATGTCATTCTCAATGGAGAGAAGTCTTCCGAAGTAAGAGTGATTTAAGGTGTGCCGCAGGGGAGTGTCGTAGGACCGTTGCTGTTCACAATATACATATATGACCTTGTGGATAACATGGGAAGTTCCACTGAGGCTTTTTGCGGATGATGCTGTTATATATCGAGAGGCTGTAACAATGGAAAATTGTACTGAAATGCAGGAGGATCTGCAACGAATTGACACATGGAGCAGGGAATGGCAATTTAATCTCAATGTAGACAAGTGTAATGCGCTGCGAATACATAGAAAGAAAGATCCCTTATCATTTAGCTACAATATAGCAGGTCAGAACCTGGAAGCAGTTAATGCCATAAATTATCTGGGACTAGGCATTAGGAGTGATTAAAAAGGAGTGACCATATCAAATTAATCGTCGGTAAAGCGAATGCCAGACTGATATTAATTGGAAGAATCCTAAGGAAATGCAATCCGAAAACAAAGGAAGCAGGTTACAATACACTTGTACGCCCACTGCTTGAAACTGCTCACCGGTGTGGGATTCGTACCAGATAGGGTTGATAGAAGAGATAGAGAAGACCCAACGAAGAGCAGCGCGCTTCTTTACAGGATCATATCGTAATCCCGAAAGCGTTACGGAGATGATAAACTCCAGTGATAGACTCTGCAAGAAAGACTCTCAGTAGCTCGGTACGGGCTTTTGTTGAAGTTTCGAGAACATACCTTCACCGAGGAGTCAAGCAGTATATTGCTCCCTCCTACGTATATCTCGCGAAGAGACCATTAGGATAAAATCAGAGAGATTAGAGCCCACACAGGAGCATACCGACAATCTTTCTTTCCACGAACAATACGAGACTTTAATAGAAGGGAGAATCGATAGAGGTACTCAAAGTACCCTCCGCTTCATACCGTCAGGTGGCTTGCGGAGTATGGATGTAGATATAGATGTAGATGTAGAAATACCTAACGCATTAACTCATTTGTAAGGGAGTCAGACGTTTGATGGTCCTTTATACATAGGAGTCCGATTCTTTTAAGACTCGAGAGTGTATTACTGGTCTAAATAAAACTGGTACCAAATAGTAACGCAAGCTTAGGATAAAACACGCTATCCTCGAGTATGAAAGTGACAACTGCGGATTAGCTGCTATTACTACAGCTATGCTGCCGCCCTGAAATGAAACAATCGCGTATTAACTTACAAAGTAGATCTTTTAAAATTCACAACTGGATATTACACTCTTCGCCCAGATCCTAATGAATCTGCGTTCTTCCCTCTGCGAGGGTCTGCAACTGGAACGACGATTTGGTGAATTGGGTGCAATTCGCAAAATTTGTCAAAGATTTATGCTTTTTAGCCAGACAACCCCGTACTTGCCGAGTAAAACTGTGAGGGACGGGAACAACCCACCGTGGTACAACAACAAAGTTAGGAAACTACTGCGAAAGCAAAGAGAGCTCCACTCCAAGTTTAAACGCAGCCAAAACCTCTCAGACAAACAGAAGCTAAACGATGTCAAAGTTAGCGTAAGGAGGGCTATGCGTGAAGCGTTCATTGAATTCGAAAGTGAAATTCTATGTACCGACTTGACAGAAAATCCTAGGAAGTTCTGGTCTTACGTTAAATCAGTAAGTGGCTCGAAACAGCATATCCAGACACTACGGGATGATGATGGCATTGAAGCAGAGGATGACACGCGTAAAGCTGAAATACTAAACACCTTTTTCCAAAGCTGTTTCACAGAGGAAGACCGCACTGCAGTTCCTTCTCTAAATTCTCGCACAAACGAAAAAATGGCTGACATCGAAATAAGTGTCCAAGGAATAGAAAAGCAACTGGAATCACTCAATAGAGGAAAGTCCACTGGACCTGACGGGATACCAATTCGATTCTACACAGAGTACGCGAAAGAACTTGCCCCCCTTCTAACAACCGTGTACCGCAAGTCTCTAGAGGAACGGAGGGTTCCAAATGATTGGAAAAGAGCACAGATAGTCCCAGTCTTCAAGAAGGGTCGTCGAGCAGATGCGCAAAACTATAGACCTATATCTCTTACGTCGATCTCTTGTAGAATTTTAGAACATGTTTTTTGCTCGCGTATCATGTCATTTCTGGAAACCCAGAATCTACTATGTAGGAATCAACATGGATTCCGGAAACAGCGATCGTGTGAGACCCAGCTCGCCTTATTTGATCATGAGACCCAGAAAATATTAGATACAGGCTCCCAGGTAGATGCTATCTTTCTTGACTTCCGGAAGGCGTTCGATACAGTTCCGCACTGTCGCCTGATAAACAAAGTAAGAGCCTACGGAATATCAGACCAGCTGTGTGGCTGGATTGAAGAGTTTTTAGCAAACAGAACACAGCATGTTGTTATCAATGGAGAGACGTCTACAGACGTTAAAGTAACCTCTGGCGGCTTTTCGCGGATGATGCTGTAGTATACAGAGAAGTTGCAGCATTAGAAAATTGTAGCGAAATGCAGGAAGATCTGCAGCGGATAGGCACTTGGTGCAGGGAGTGGCAACTGACCCTTAACGTAGACAAATGTAATGTATTGCGAATACGTAGAAAGAAGGATCCTTTATTGTATGATTATATGATAGCGGAACAAACACTGGTAGCAGTTACTTCTGTAAAATATCTGGGAGTACGCGTGCGGAACGATTTGAAGTGGAATGATCATATAAAATTAATTGTTGGTAAGGCGGGTACCAGATTGAGATTCATTGGGAGAGTCCTTAGAAAACGTAGTCCATCAACAAAGGAGGTGGCTTACAAAGCACTCGTTCGGCCTATACTTGAGTATTGCTCATCAGTGTGGGATCCGTACCAGATCGGGTTGACGGAGGAGATAGAAAAGATCCAAAGAAGAGCGGCGCGTTTCGTCACAGGGTTATTTGGTAACCGTGATAGCGTTACGGAGATGTTTAACAAACTCAAGTGGCAGACTCTGCAAGAGAGGCGCTCTGCATCGCGGTGTAGCTTGCTCGCCAGGTTTCGAGAGGGTGCGTTTCTGGATGAGGTATCGAATATATTTCTTCCCCCTACTTATACCTCCCGAGGAGATCACGAATGTAAAATTAGAGAGATTAGAGCGCGCACGGAGGCTTTCAGACAGTCGTTCTTCCCGCGAACCATACGCGACTGGAACAGGAAAGGGAGGTAATGACAGTGGCACGTAAAGTGCCCTCCGCCACACACCGTTGGGTGGCTTGCGGAGTATCAATGTAGATGTAGATGTACTTGGAGAATGCTTGGCTTGTTTCTCTATCTAATCCATTCTCATTGGATCAGTCGGCTACACAGCTGAAAAAAAATCTATCTGCTGCTGTAACCTAACAGAATTACAGTCATAACAGAATTTAGGAAACTAGCGGTAAGAAATGAGCGAATCACGTTACGGGAAACCGTCTGGATACCCTGAGCTCTGCAACCATTCCAGAATGACACACCGTGTTAGGATTAGGCAAAAATCTCTTCATACCTGCACCCCCTTACGTTTGGCAACAAAACTCAGTATCTCACCCTCCCATGCTGTTTGGAACATCTCCAGATAATTCTGCTGAAGCTCATGCTTGTGCCAAAGCCTACGGCGTTCTGCCGCGTCGAAATTAAAACGCGTAAAATTGCTGTCGGGTTTGAAAAATTGAAAGAAGAACAACTCTTCCAACATCCCATTCCTGTCGCTTTGGAAAGGAAATAAGGCTCTATTTCTGCAAGCAACCTCTGATTTGCACTTAAACAATTCTACGTCTACATCTATACAGTGGTGGAAATTAGAATAAACGCACGTGATTATTCGTGGATGAAACATATTTATGTATGTATATGGTGTTGCACGCATCTTTCCGCAGAGCTTACCACAAAACAAAACAAAATACATTTTCATTTCACCATTAGAATTAGGCCGAGTACTTAAAAATTGAAAATAGGCAGTTTTCGGATAGGTATGGGCGGAAGTTGGTATAAAGGCAAGTCCGCTAGAAGATGCGCACACTGGTAAATGTAAACAGTTCGCTACAGTTACAGTTCTACAGTTGCAGTATGGTGTGTCTGCTAACATCGTACGGCAGTTTCGTGATAGTGCTGCGTGGAAGGCCTCTATCGGGTGACGAGCAAGCAAATATTAAGGGGTACAACGATTAGCCCGTTAGAGTGCTAAGAAATGAGCGTTCCAGTTGTATTACTGATAGTTTTTTCAGAATGGGTGCACAGTATGGCAAAAATGGCAAATGTGGCCGGACACAGAAATTGTCAGTATCAGATACGCGTTTGATTCAGCCTAAAGCAAGAGTCAACGGCTTGTGTTCCATTCATATCGTGGCTGATTTCCTGTTAAAAGTCGCTTCCAGAGGCGTTAGACAAATCCAGGCTCAGGACGCGAATCTGGGTTTCAAGGAAAGGCTCTACAAGCCACGATTAAAAACTGCAAATAAGGGAGCTCAACTGATTGCGGTATAACATATGTCGTGGACCGTAGAATCCAACAGATTAATTTTGAGTGATGAGAAGACGTTAATTTGGATGGGTCAAATGGTTTTCACTCCTGTTGGCATGATCTACGCACAGAAGAACACGTTCGCGTGAATTGAAACTTCCAACGGCAGCGTTATGATTGGCAGTGTTTTGTGCGAAACGCACATCCGACATAGCATGGCTGCACTCTAAAATGTTTTAATCAAGGAAAATGCGAAAAATTAACCTTTAGGTGCCCTCACTCCCACAATCAGCCGCCAAAAGTCAGGGTTTATGGTATGTTGTTCATGGCACTTCCTGCCACTACTGTACAAAAATTTGGGACTACACGAATTATGTCTCACATTTGACCCTTTTTGTCTTCATTGACTGGCCTTATTACGTTACCGGCTTAGTCGAGCACTTACAGATTGTAGAATTGACGTATGAGTAAATTTTATCTAACAATGTTTTGAATTTTAGCAGCATATAATAAACAATTACATCCTTGTATTCGTCAGGCCTTCTGACTATGAAACTAATTTACCAGTAAGGGCATGTTTAAATTAATAACGTTGACGAAGTAGCGTACTACGCTGGTGGCGTGATATCCCGATGAACAGAGACCAAAAAAGGTCGAATATCGGGAATACTTCGTGAAGTAAAAAATTTTTGTACATTGGTAAGAGGAAGTGCTGCGAACAACGTACTAGAAATCCTGACTTGTGAGCCATAAGTGTGGGGGTGGTGATGCGTCTGACGGTAACTTTTGTACGTTTTTCTTGAACAAATCGGAAACCATAGCCTCCAGCTAATACGTATTCCGGTACAAAAGGTAACTACATAAAATTTCCTTCAAAAAACTCCTGTTCATTTTTCCTGTCGGACTAATAGTTCGCACGTAGTGAGCGAGAGAATTTGAAAAACTCATGCGCTTTTTGAAAGTTTTTGGACTGCAAAAAAATTCGTCGGTAGGGGCAGCCCAATGACCCTGTAAGGTATTAAAATTTTGGGTTGGTAGGCGATATAACACGAATTTCAGTAATTGACTTCTTCACCTGTTTGTGTGCGGTAGGTTACATCTACAAATAAATACGTTCGTGTTCTACTGCTATTTCTGCAGCAGTCGTCAATCAGCTGTGGGTATTTTTGCGACGTTGCAACGACGTGGTTCACGAAAAGTCACACGGAGATGTTCCATATCGTGTCTTCACGGTACTTAACTTAGCCTGCAAGGGTATAAAGCTGATGCCTTTTGAAATGTGAAAAATTCTCCTTGTACTGGCATTGTTTGCAATATACCAGCAACGTTTATTAGATGGGATACTTCACTGCAGATGGGAGTTTGGAGACTGATACACACCGTGTTTCAGAACGACCCATCCGTTCTCACAAGGTTACATCTTGTTGTAGGATTAAGAAGGCAAGTTGTCTTGAATTCTAGTTTAGGGATAGGACTGCCAAGTTTTTATTTTTAAAACCACCATACAATTCTATAATGTATTTCATACATACACATTCAAGGGAATACTTGCTACCCTTGCGTTTAGGATCAACTTTTTTATTTAGCTTTCACGAATGTTCTCTGTGCTCCCCATCGGACGTACGAAAAACATTTAGATGATAGTCAAACTCGTCCCATTCTTTTCCGAACTTATATGTAATTATTGAATACACTGATGTTTCTACGCAACAACGCACTTCTTCTAAAGTTGGAAATACATAGACGGAGACTTTTGGAAACAGACACACAAAAAAATCACAGACCGTACGGAAGAAAGATTATAAGATGAAAGTTCAACATCCTGTCGACAGAGAACTCATTGGAGATGGAGCATAAGATCTCGTTGCGAAAGGATGCGGACGGAAATCCGACATGCCCTTTCCAGAGGAACCACCCCTTCATTCTTCTGGAGCGATTTAAGGAGATCACGGATAACTTAAATCTGGATAGCAGGGGAGGAGTTGAACTTTCGTCCTCTCGAGCGCTAATCAAGTGTACCAACCACTGCGTCACGAAGTTCTGTGTCACATACAGTCACGAAGGGGACACTGGAAGTGCCATAATCCGATTTCCCACAAACTTTGCTCAGTGGAAGAGGACTCAAAGTAAGAGAATATATGTCTCGGTTCAGAGGCGACCGTTTCTGAGAAGCCGATGGTCTAAGTTTTCGAAGTAGTTTATACGCCTATTAGTGAGTAAATGGTTAAACCGAAGCGGTGAGACAGTGGTTAACGTCATGGCTTCGCACTTTTACGCCGCAATTGTTTTCTAGTTTTATTTTTCATTTATCTACCCATGTTCATAGAAGATTACTGCATGAATGTTTTCCAATGTATAAGAAATAACGTTGTCCATATTAGTCTCCTAATCGTGCGGCGAATGAATTACAAAGAAAAAAAAAAGACAATAAATGAACTGAAAAATTATTTGAAATTTTTCGGTGAAATTCCTGTGGTGTAACTTGATTCATAATCAATTGCAAGCGGCAGTTTCCTAGAAAGTGACCCGTTATGCGTGGTTTTACACATTTCCACATAATTAATTCTCCAGAAATGTTAACGGCATTTCTTTGCCGAGTGAAATTCATACGAAAAAATATCACTTTCAAACATGCCTTCGCGCGATGGTCGTGTTGTCTGGAATTTCTATGTTTCGCGTGTTTCTACTATCTGTATCATCCACGGGAACGCACCAAATATTTCTGGAAAATAAACATAACAAAAAAGTATAAGAATTCAAAATTTATCTAAGAATGAAATATAAGGATATTATAATGTAAAAAGATTGTTACCCTTGAAAATATGATACTACATATATATGTGTGACACTTATGGTAAAACCCAGCTGTAGCTTTACAATTAGTACAACGCCTGTAACATGATAAGAAACATTCCTGTAGTAACATTCTGCAAACGTTGGTAGATAAATTAAAAAAAAATAAACAAAAAAATATAAAGAATGATCGGGTCTCGACGCTAGCCACTGTGCCACTAACAGGACTGAGCTTAAAGTGCTTTAAAAGGCATCTAAGGTACAACGGAAACTTTGACGGTCGTTTTCTAACAAACGGCCTAGTACCTACGGATAAGCCGAGACATGTGTTCGCTTAATATGATTCCTCTTCCACTGAGCAAAGTTTCTGGGAAATCGCTTTATGGCACTTGGCTTGTTCTCGCCAGATTAGACGATTTTGGAATCCAGTTGTGCAATGCGATATCCGTACGCCGCAGACGACCGATCCATCTTTGTGTCAGTTCACTGTTAAGAAATGTTATCACATGCAGGTGGCCGCAGAGTGCTGCTCCGCCCAGCTGAAGAAATGAAATTTTCGGCTTGTTCCCTTTACTGTAGAGAAAACCAGACAAACGAAATTCAGAACGGGCTGCACCAGGTATACCTCTATCCACAACTAAACAAATCGGCAACATAGCACAAGAGCCAAGGTAAACTTTTAGTTTCGATGATTAACACTGACCCCAAATTTCTATCTTCATACATGTACAGTATGTAGTCCTGTGAATGAAACGAATCTTTTTGAAACAGCCCGTATTTTCATTTGATGCTCTTCGTTTCAGTTCCCTTGACGAAAGTCTATGAAGCTGAGGAAAAATGAATCTTATTCCGTCAGCAAGAGATGACGAATTCGCTGAAGAAGAGCAGCTACGAATGTCTCGTGCGTTGAGCTGGCCGCACTACACTCGTTTGAGTGGCCCTCCCCTGCAGTAACCACGGGCGCTGTGTCCGGCCCCACAGCAGAAGGCTATCTTTATTCACAATACCATCGTAATGAATGCGGGCCGGATAAAACACCATCGCGGAATAAATACATGCAAACGGGCCGGCGACCGGTTATTCAGCGATAGCTTTATTAAGCTCTGCGGCGTTCCTGCCGGCCACACTCCTCCTCCCGCTAAAGTATGCAGATAAATGCACATATTGGAAGGAGAATTCGCAGTTTAATAACACGTAAAGGTAATTTTTCTTTTTCCCTCTAGGGCCTTTGTAAATACTAATACTGTTGTTTGATAACAAGAAAATTGAGGAACCTACGCACAGAAAACAAAGTAATTACAGCGGCGTACGCGCCCTCCTTTGAATATATTGACACGGACAGAGACGAGAGAAGAGCGTTTGAAGAGTCCGGTGTCTATTTACACGGCACGTTATTCCTCTTCTCGTATGGCTTGTTATCGGCAAAGCCTGCCGCAGATTATATACGTCGAGGACAGGATCTAAACTAGAGGGTAACATACAATTTCAAAGAGCTGCGGAATTCAGTTATTTTCTTCAGAGAACAATAGCTACAACAAATATTTAATACGCACGGTAATCTCGAACTCAACCGACAAATTGGTTCAAATGGCTCTGAGCCACATCACACACATCCACGCCCGAGGCAAGATTCGAACCTGCGACCGTAGCGGTTCGGTTCGGTTCCAGACTGTAGCGCCTAGAACCGCTCGGCCACTCCAGCCGTCCAACCGACAAATTTCGGATATTATTCACGGATATTCCTTGACTATTTTGATATAAGTGGACGTTTTCTCTGTTGGGTCGTAATAGAGTAATAATGTTATTATATGGACGTCAGGTGCCTTGTTCTTTCGGACATGACTGAAAGAACAGGCACCACGCATGCATGTAAGTGATTCGCCTCGATGGACCATGAATCCATCACCTTCAGTGCGGATGCACGATTGCGTTTGACCTCCTGTGAGAATCCAAAAGTAGCGAGCATGGACGAATAGAAGGGGACCGCGGGTATGTGGCGCTAGGTGGGAGTATAGGTCGGCCAGGAGGTTTGCCGAGACAGTCCGCACAGTTGCGCCGAACGCTTTGGCTGGATAGCGCAGTGGTTAACGCAGCTGCCTGGCAAACAGGAGATCCTGGGCTCGAGTCCAAGTCCGGTACATACGATGGTGAGTGATTTTTAATGATCTTATATTTTTATTTTTTATAACTTTAATTATCGTATATGCATTACATACTAATGGTATGACCCCCCCCCCCTCCCTTCTACATAAAAACAATAACGTTGCAAGTATAAAGTTCAAATTCTTTTGTATTGTTGTAATATGGTCTCTAATGTACCAAACCATTTCTGATATGGTTTGTTAATATTACTTATGAGAAGCCTATTTGATGTGATGGTTTTGTACGAGGGTGAGTCAAATGAAAACCTTAAATATTTTTTAAATATTATTTATTGTGCAGATGTGGTACAAAGCTGAATCACTTTTCAACATAATCTCCCCCGCGCTCAATGCAAGTCCTCCAGCGCTTATAAAGTGCATAAATTCCTTTAGAAAATAATTCTTTTGGTAGTCCACGCAACCACTCATGCACCGCGTGGCGTACCTCTTCATCAGAACGCAACTTCTTTCCTCCCATTGTGTCTATGAGTGGTCCAAACATATGAAAATCACTTTGGGCAAGGTCTGGGTTGCTCGCTCGTTTCGTTTCCGGTTGGTGGAAGTGAACCCAGATTTCGTCCCCAGTAACGATTCTTGCAAGGAAGCCATCACCTTCTCGTTCGAAGCGCCGAAGAACTTCTTCACAAGCATCAACACGTCGTTCTCTCATTTCAGCTGTCGTGGCACCCATCTTGCAGAAACTTCGTGAAACTGGAGCACATCATGCAGAATGTGGTGTGCTGACCCATGACTAATCTGTAAACACGCAGCAGTGTCATTCAGTGTCACTCGACGGTTTTCCTTCACTATGGCTTCAACTGCTGCAATGTTCTGTGGAGTCACAACTTGTTGTGCCTGACCTGGACGAGGAGCATCGTCCACTGAAGTCACACCATTTGCGAACTTCCTACTCCATTCGTAGACTTGCTGCTGTGATAAACATGCATCATTGTACTGAACCTTCATTCCTCGATGAATTTCAATAGGTTTCACACCTTCACTACGCAAAAACCAAAGAACAGAACGCTGTTCTTCCCTGGTGCATGTCGCCAGTGGGGCGGCCATCCTTAAACTTAAACTGCGACGGTATGTGTGCATCTACACTATGCTGCCATCTACAGGCCATTCTGCACGCTGTTTGCAGCATGCTTACCAACTTACAGGATAACGGCCCGAAATTTCGATTTGTTATTACAAATTTAAGGTTTTCATTTGACTCACCCTCGTACTTTCACTCGTCACCACTGACTCCGAAGAAAGTCCCGATGCAGCTGACACCAATAATTCCTTGCCATTCCTTTCTTTTCTCGCCCCCTCCAGCCTCAGTTTACTTAAAAGGTAATTACGATTCATTTGGTTTGTTACAGCAATTACGTTTGTGAGAAAATACCTTAACGACAAGGAAAATGCAAGTAATATTCAATCACCAAATCCAACAACACAAAACAGAGCGTAAAATATCAAGCCTCAGATGTAGAAGTACTGTGATATCCTTACCGTCTCAGGCGAAACACATGAATTTAGCATCGCTGTTCCACTCTTCCATTGCGTTCAGTAAACTCATACACGAGCAGCAAATAGACCAAATATTCTTCAGTAAACTTACCCGCTCGGCTGTATAGCACTGTTGAAAGTGAGCGTTATCGTTGTCAACATAAGTACTGGGAGCCGAAGGTACCAGTTGCGTTGCAATCATGACACACAGTGCACACCGTTGATATCTGCTCTATTGTGCAGATCTTTCAAGTGCAATACAGGTAAAGTAACAAATCAAATGAAATTTTTCTGTACGAATGAGCACAGTCTCTTATACAGAGATACTCACAAAATATTTATGACAGACTCCGAAATTTTTTGGTTTCCCCCTATATACACGATTCTTCTTTCCTCAGGATACTTTTAATTAAATTACAATATCATATCACGAAATTCGTATTTCTGTATGTGTGGTGTTTAAATGTTTAAAAAAGTAACTGAGTACCTGGCGTTGCCCGCGGATACATTTGTTCCATTTTTCTATTAGTCCATCACTTTCTTTCCCTCTCTCAGTTCATCTCTTCCATTTTTCTATTAGTCCATCCCCTCCTTTCCCTCTCTCAGTTCGTCTCTTCCTTCATCATCTCTCTGTCCATCTCCTCCAGCTTCTCTCTCCTTCCTCTGTCTATCTGCACTTTCCCGCTTTGTCCACCATCTCCTTATCCACCTCCATCTCCTCCTCCACATCTCTTTATAATGTTCTCCTCCCCCTCTCTTTGGCCATTTCCTCCTCCGCCTCTCTCTGTTCTTCCTCCCCCTCACTCTACGTATGTCTTCTTCTCCCGTCTTTGTTTTTTTCTTTCTCTGCCCATCTCTTCCTCCCCCTCTCTCTGACATTCTCCTCCTCCCACTGCCTACACCCATCTCCTCCATCCCCCACGCTGTCTGTCAATCATCTCCTCCTCTTCTCTCTCCATGTTATCATGTTCACACCAGTAGGAGGCTGATGGTTATCACCCTAGTATTTCTAGAGGATTTTTCCCTGCGGTTTCATTTTCAGGCAGGTCAATGACGTATCTCCTGGACTATTTGCTGTAAAAAAGTTTAATTTTGCAGGTACATCAAGTGCTATAGGCGTGTATGTCTGCGAAATGTGTTGCGACTAGAATTACTAGTAAAGAAGTAGTAAATTAAATCGTCATGCACCATTTGGCAGTTTTACTGCGTGTATCGCGAAAATTTATCAGGTGATAAGGATCTTTCCTTTCATCATTTTGTGCCGGTCACCAGCGTGGTAAGAAATGTTTGAAATTATGTGTAAAGTTAGTTGCAAGTCACTAAGTGCTCTCATTCTAAAATACTGGAAGACTAAGATATGGGAATTCGCGCGTCATGGGCAACATTGCTTTTTCACCTCTACCACTTTGATACGTAGGTGTTCTTATCCAACAGCGATGATACCCAGACAGTAGGTAATGTGTGTACCAAGTTTGGTTGAATTCGGTCCAGAGACTTAGGTGGAGATGTAGGATATTTATACATTCGTTTTTATTGTATGTATGGTTACAGATTTTGTCCCCGTCCAGTGAGTATAAATAATAAGAACATTAATGACTTATTAAATACATAACGTAATTTACTGAACATGTAAGCCCCTGAAAACTTCTAAGATTAAGGTAATCAAACCGATAAATGTACCGTAGGTGTAATTCGATTCCAAGATCGTTCACGAGTGAATGAGATAGTATTCTAGTATCATTACAGAAATAACCTGTGGCAGAGCAGAGGTTTGTTACGAATGCAGATAATCAAATCTTAACGAACGGTCTGAAGCGTAAAACAAAAAGGAAATAGGCAAACTTCTTTTCAGATCTGCTATAGAGTGATTACTATAATGGAGCAGGTTGCACGTTGAAGATAGGTGTTCGGTAACTACTTCTTACAACCCATGAATGGTTCAGGGAGTACAGTTTGAGTCAATATGCGCCATGTCCCTAATTTCAGTCTTCTCTCATCCTCTGTGGTGGCATACCACTGCCAGTTGAAATTCTAGCTCAATATCCGTTGGTCATCTTATGAAATGTAAATTGTTTGGTGAACGATCTTTTGAATTTCTTGCTTTCTTTGTTTTGTTAATGATGGCAAGAAGTATTTATTTGAGTGGAAAATAGCGGAAAATAACACGTCTGTACGTTTTCATTGGTAAAATATTTCCGACTTCTACGTGGAAGTCCTCGTTGTGTTGAGGTTACAATTTGAAGTGTTATTTAGAATTTAAGGACCAAACTTTTTTAAGGAACGGGTAGCCTATGGTAATTGAGCTCGGAGCGATATATTTCGATATACTGCTGAGCGATATATCTGCTGTTGTGGCAGGAATCCATGTTCTACATTTGAACATCGAAGAAATGTTAATCGAAACGGTAGAAGGAAGAGTAGGTTCCAATATCCCGCAGACAACTGTACTATGTTGTTAGGGACGAAATAAAAACTCGCAAAAGGCTAGGATGGAGAAGAAAACTGGCCACGTGCTTTTCAAGGGAACCAGACCTACATTTGATTTAATAAATTTAGGGAATCTGTAGGAAGCCTAGATTAGGATTAACGAGTGGGAACGAGAATTCTTTCCTCACAAATGCATGTCCAGTGAATCGTGGTTGAACCGCGTCAAGCACAGAAAGTTCTGCGACACATGACATTGGAAATATATTTGCCTAACAGGAAATCCTACATTTCAACAATCTTTCTTCACCGTCGGCAGTTATTTTTCTGGGTCTACCTCCAGTTCAAAATCAACGCTCAGGGAATCTGAGTAGTAGACAAACTGAAAAGTTCCATTCATGAATCAGATGCAGCTTTAATGTAAAATTTTCCTAATAAGGTGTGTATGTAGAACTCTGGAAAGTGTTACTAGTCACGTATACAGCAATGAGTACGATATCCTATCAAGATAATATTCCTAAAAAAGTAAATATGTTCAAATTCAAATGGCTCTAAGCACTATGGGACTTAACATCTGAGATGATCAGTCCCCTAGACCTAGAACTACGTAAACCTAACTTAACCTAAGGACATCACACACATCCATGCCCGAGGCAGGATTCGAACCTGCGACCGTAGCACCAGCGCAATTCCAGACTGAAGCGCCTCGAACCACTCGGCCACAGCGGCCGCCTAGTAAATATGTATTTAGTAAGATGTAATATGTACTTACCTTCTTTGTTCGAGCACTGAATATCCATCCATTTATACCAATTTGAGGAAAAACAGTCTTCTGACTACTCTTTTAGAAGTGTGAACTAAACAAAACCCTACGCAGACAGTGCAGCTTCTTAATTACTAAGGACATAGTTTTAGTGCATTTGCGTAGTCGTTATTGAGTGTTATTTACTTACTTTTCTGTATGTGTGTGGCAGAATTGTTTTTGGTACGAAAAGACACATTTGGGATTAAAAGTACTTGCTAGAAGCGAATAATATGTTCTTTTATGGACAGTATTGAAAATGAGTACTTTTACAAGTATTGTTTTTGACGCACAGTGGAAGGACACTGATAATCTCTAAGATTATCTTGTCTGTTTGTTCTCTTTGACGCCATTGGAGAGAAGTGTCAGGAATATGCACTTAGCTTTCGACAGACTACAGCAATGAGGGTCCACTGAGCAGTTAGTT